>NW_008604743.1:23655-38669 GCF_000691845.1 Merops nubicus
GATTATGTAGTCAATCCACAAATGACTCAAATCTTTGAAAAAATGGACATGGTTATCAGAGAGGCTTTGACGACAGCAAGGACGGGAGCGTTATCTCCTTTATTCCATCAGAGATTCTCATTCCCTCTCATTAACATACTCAGGACATCAGCACCAGCCATTGATTCCCAGGGGAATCACTTCAAACTTTTAAGGGAATATGCACAAAACCTCGTCCCCTGTGTTATTTCCACCAGATCAAACCAGATTGGTCTCGTGTGAGGCTGGAAGAAAAGCCAGGGCACGGCAGCGTGAGGGGAGAGGTTCAGAGGTTGCAGGGAATTTTTTGAATCTGTTGGCATAATTTGGTATTTTTTCTTCTTTTACAGGGTTCTCCAGCCCCACTGAGGATGCACAGAGCTGATCTCCAAGCCTGTGATATCTCCTGCTGCTGTAAGTGTGAAAAAGAGATGTCTCTACCTGCTCTTTCTCCATGCCCTGTAATGAAAAACCCTTTTGGAGCAACGCTGGAAACAAGCCATCAAAACATCTGATTAAACCTCTTAGGAAACTGTCACTAATCACCTTCTCTGCTCTTGATGGGATATATTTATGCATTATAAATATACTTAGGCTGTGTGTGCGTGCTCCACAAATCACACTCAGCACTTGTAGATGATGTATAAGCATATTCTATAGAATACACACAAATACAGATGCCAAACTCCCACAGAGTTCATCACTGGAAAGTGTTTGAAGGATCTGATCCTTAATATTTAATGAGCAAGATGCTATTTCCTTCCTCAGCTTTTATCTCTCCTTTGGCATAGTCATTAAATTTGTTGTTTCCTTGCAAGATTATATAATTTATGACCTAATTTTAGACTTTTGTGTAACTATGCTAAAAGACTCGTGGCGTACCCAGATTTTTTTTTTCCTCATGGAATGTTTCAGCATTAGACACCAGATAGAACATGACTGCTCAGCTATGAGCTTCCCATCAGTAAGGAGTTACAAGCATTAAATGAAAACAGCTCAACAATATTCAGACAACATTTAGGATTAAATTGTGGTTTGTTTTTTTTTTGTTTGCTTTTTTTTTTCTATGTAAAAATAGGATTTAGCAACATTTCCAAAGCCTGCTGTATGCGATGGTTGGCAGGAATCCCCAGGTATATAATAATTCTTATTACTTAAAATATCTTCCTGTAGCAGCTTTTGACTCTCAGACTGCTCTGGGACAAATTCAAGCAGCCTTCATCGCAGGGAGGGATGTGCAGAGCTGGGGAGAGCAGGTGAAGAATGATACTTGGTGCTTTAAAGTGACTCTCAGCCCCTCACCCTTTGGAAAAAAAACCAAACCACGTTTTTTCTGCAGCACCAGCCTGGCTGGGGGGATTTTTTGCTGCACAAGGTGTTGTCAGATAACTCTTAAACGAATTGTGCTAAAGCAGCAGCCACATTTTTTTGTGTCTTCTCGACGTCCAGGGTAATTCAGCAGTGCCATAAATAGTGCCACGAGTTTCAGGTATTTTGTCAATTTAAACTGTATTTTTTGGACCAGTTCTTCATCAAATTTAATATATTGGCTGTTGCATTAATGCATTTTGACAGCACTTTATTCTGCTATTTAAGAGGGAAGTGGCTTGTGGTTGAGGACCAGGTTAGATGCTTCCTTTGTGGCCACAGCACAATGATGGGAATCTTTCCCTCTTTTTCTGCCTTACCTTGAGATAGCCAACAGAGATGCCAGCAGTGGGATGGCTGCTTCAGCTCAGCACCCAGAGCAAGAGGGACCGTGTACCTGCACCTCACTGCACCCCTCTAACGCAGCACCTTCATGCAGTGTATGGTGCCTGTGTGAAAGAAAAATAATCCTTATGAAAAGGTGCCCTTATTTCTTGGAATAAGAAAGATTGAAGAGTGTATCTGCTTGGCTTTAATGGAGCAGTTCCAGGAAAGCAGCACCGAGCACTGTTTTCAGTATCACATAATTCAAGAGTAAAATCATCACTCCAATTACCATTTCAGCCATTTCTGGCCTTGGGAAACCTATGCTAATATTTATTATTGTATGATTGACCTATGATTTCTTCATCATTTACATTAGCAACGACGATATTCATAGTAACATCCTTTAAATCATACAAGCAGATGTCAACAGTGCATGATGAAGTCACATGCTGCAGGGTTTTTATTTACTTAGTCCTTTTTTTAATTTTTTTTCCTGGTGAAATAACATTGTGAGATGCATAATCTCACCTCCACGTGGCCTCTAGGGGCATATATAATCACAGAAGGCATTTTCTACAATCTCACAAAATGAGTCTGTTCTGTCAGAGGTACAAACAGTTACACCAAGTCAGTTTTTCACTTCCATCACTGCCTGACATCATCTTCCACACAGTGCAAGAAAATATTGACTTAGCTCTTTGACATGAATTGCCACAAAGCCTTTGGAACAAACAAACAAACAAAAAAATCGAGGAATTAAAATGGAATAAGTTGATTTAAAGAATTTAGTCCCTTTTCTGGGTGCAGGATTTAGATTTATAAGTTTGTCAGATGCTTTCTTAGAGTGTCCAGGCTGTTGGTAGACTCCTCCAATCTCTGCTCTTCAGGGAAGCGCCTATGCACAAATCAAGCAGAGAGTTGCCCAGAATATCCCAAGCTGGGAGCTGATCCTCTTTCTTCATCCTCTACATATTTTCATTGCCCAAGTGAGCATTTCTTTGGGTGAATTAAGATACTGCCCTTGGCAGCTTCCCGAGGCATGTTGTTTATGAGGCTTTTCCATGCAAAGCAGGCAATACTTGACTAGAATCTGCCTGAAAACAGCTTATTGTTCCACAGAGGCATTACCAGCTCTAATTCTTATTAGCTCAACAATCATTTTTTATTCCTTTTGCCTCTTTGGAGCTGGACAGAAGGATTCCCAGCTAGGGAGCACAGGTTCTTCTGCAGGTGAGGTGCCAAGGGCAGCCTGGAGCTTCTCACCACCTTCAAGTAGAGTTGATATCATTGTATTTATTCATGAATAAATGAAATGAATGAATGAAGTTTCATGAATTCATGAATAAATGAAATGAATGAATGAATAAATGAAGTTTCATGAATAAATGAAGTTTTTTGTCAGATTGTTCTGATGACGTGCCCAAAAGTTTTAGTTCCCTGTTTGTCTTTTGTACCTACTACTCATCTTCCTGCCTCAATGCAGCTCCTGCTTCTGTTCATCTCCAGAGAGCAGAGCCAGGAGCTTTTGAGCATCTCCTCAGGAAAAGTGCCACATCTGTGGAGCTCAGGAAAGCTGGACCCATCAGTGCTGCCCAGAGAGAGCTGTCTTGGATTGTCTTCGTGCCTCATCCATTGCTTTTTTACTGAAGTCAAATTCTTCTGAACTTACATTGCCTTAAAGGGCTTATCTGGCTCAGCAGGTGCCAGGCTGAGGATGTTTTGGAGAATTTTGGGATCATTTTGATCAATTTTTTTTAAGGTTTGTGGGCCTTATGCAGCCTGTTAGGCAGGTGGTCTCTTTTTTATTCTCTGGCCATGTAGCTCTGAAAACACCCTCTCATTTCTAGATGTAAGGGGAGGCAAAGAGGTCAGGATAGTCCTAGACCCTGTTTCTGAGGATTGCTGGTGTATAATAATTACTAACAGTCCCTGTAACGGTGCAGGTTACAGACATGGGACAAAACACCTGCAGTGAACCTCCTCAGGAGAAATTCTCCTTGGCTTCAATCACATTTTTTTCCTGGAGAAGAGCCTGCTGGCTGTGCTCAGGGCAATTCTCCTGCTCCTGGCTTAAGAGCCACTTATAATCTACTGCTAAGAGACTTATTAGCAATGTAAAAATGAACTCGAAGCAAGGAACGTGTTTTTCCTAGAAGAAATGTATTTTTTTTGTACAATTCGTTTTGCTGACAGAAGTAATTGGGCTAACTCCTTGTGACTATGGATGTTATTTGTTGCCCCTTATCTTACCAAAGCCAAGGGTGCCAAATATTTTGAACTTTGTAAATAATTGTTTCCAAAGTGTTTTGGGTTTGGTTTTTTTTAGATATATAAATTCTTTAGAGAAAAGCTGGCTTCTAATCCTTTCTCTTCCAAAGCTTTTACAGCTCAGCTTCTTCCCACTCTAGATATCTTTTATTTTTCCTCTTTGGATTTTAACATTTCGTAGATAATACAGAAGACTTTTTTTAAGGGAAAATCTAGAGCTTCTGCTCAGATTGGGAAAGTTATTAAGTGGAGAGAGAGAAAGAGAGAAAATAAATAACATTATTTTGAGCTGCTGTAGATGCTATGACTTGGAGACACATGCTGAGAGCCTGACCAGTGCCCCGAGCAGAGGTCCTGGACATCACTCTGGTTGATTTTTGGTGTTCCAGGTACCTGGTTGGTGTGAATGGCTGTGGAGGGGTTGGCCCTTTGATGGTTGTTCATTCCTTCTGGGCTGACCAGGGATGAGCCCAGCCCATCCCATCCCATTCCATCCCATCCCACCAGTGATGCACCCAGAAGGACACGGTTTTCTTGCAAACACAGTTTTTCTCAGTTTTATTTTGCTTTTGCAACCACAGCAACAAACAGAAACCCAGAAACGGGACCAAAAGCTCTCCCAGAGTGTGTTATTAAAGCAGTGTCAGAGGCCTGCAGGAAATCCATGCTTCTTATTTGCATAAAATGAGCAAACTCACAGATGTGGG
This sequence comes from Merops nubicus, assembly GCF_000691845.1. Lineage (NCBI taxonomy): Eukaryota > Metazoa > Chordata > Aves > Coraciiformes > Meropidae > Merops > Merops nubicus. The sequence continues at coordinate 28,344 of NW_008604743.1, forward strand.
AAAAGTGAAAGGCTGGAAAAACAAGACAAGATTTACTCCATCATCCTGGAAAGCTGAACACAAATGGTTTTAGTTATCTGTCTATCTGCTGTCTATCTATAATGGCATCTAATATATTATACATCTAATATATTATATATCTACAATGCAATCTAATAATGGCAACGTCTGGAGTTGTAGGAGCTTCATAGGAGATCCCAAAGGAAGGATCCTTGTTGAGACACCTTGTTGTGTCAGTCTCAAAGTGAGCACACAAAAACTCCATGGCCAGTGTAGGGCTTGTCAGCTCTTCATCTAGCCAAGACCCAGCTGTTGTTGGGGGATGCTGATGTGCTTGTGCCATGGTGCCATTCCCCAGATGTCCTCTGATACCAAGGGGGAGAAATAATTCTTGTTGAGCCCAGCCACGAGCCTTACTTCTTGAGTCTTCAGGTAAGAACTTGACAGTGGGAAGCTTCCACCAAAAATATTCTTCCCTCCTCCCCCTCCTCCAAATCCATCGGTTTCAGGTCTTAGCTGCCACCAGCATCTCCCCGCGGCTCTTGCTGGACGATTTGCTCCCTGACCCAGCTGAAGTGGGGAGAAACTTTAAATCCTCAACGTTTCCTTTCTTTAAAAAAAAAAACAAAAACAAAAACAAAAGAAAAGGTTATGATTTTGGAGAAGGCACCTTGCAGCAGAGCCCAAATGGGAACGTGTTCCTCCGCTCCCATCCATCAACGCCGCGCCACGTGGTGGCCAGAAGGAGCTGTCAGGGAGCCACACGCGGCCGCCGCGCCGAGCCGGGTGGGAGCTGAGCTGGCAGAGCTCCCTTCCACACAGGGGATTTCTGCTCTGACAATTTTTGGCTCCTTTAGGTTCCTTTGGAGCTGCACAGAATGTGTAATACCCTGCGCTCGCGGAGGGGCTGCCGGGGAACTTAAGATTGCAACGATAGAGCCTCTCCCAGCATCACTTTGGGGTTTTGGTTTTTTTTGTTTTGCTGCTCTGAAATCATTCTACTTGTTCCTGCAGCTACTATAAAACCAGAAGAGCTCTCTAAGATTTGCTTCCCGGATGCTTTTTTCTCCTCTGCTTACAACTACAAAAGCAGCTTTTCATGCTCCAAATCGGAGATAAATTGAAATCGCTGCTGAAGAAATAAAACACGAGGCTCATCAAATCGTGGCACAGGAAGCAGCCTTCAGCCAGTGCAGTTTTTTGAGGGCTATTTTTAGCATATATTTTTATTTTGTCACTCCATATGGGAAGTCAAACCCATATGGTTGGAGAGAATGGAAGGTTGTGCTTTTATAAAGATCTCCCTGCTCGGCCACGTATTTCAACATGTGCTTAAATCCGATTGTCTGCAAGGGGACTGAAGCACATAAACTCCTCCTGACTGGGGCCTCGGGCCCTGTCTGAGGTTGTAACAGTGTTATTCCCTCCTGAGATGTAAAACTATTTTATATTCGTTAAACCAGTCTCCAGTTAACTCAGCTCTTCTTAATTACAACGTTTCTCATTCATACACCTTTTTTTTTTTCCTCTTTCACTTCTTTGCCATCACTCCGATGCCCAGATGAAGGTGTTTGCTCCAGTACCAGCCAGGATGCAAAGCTGAACACCCATAACCATCACTCTCCTGCTCCTCACAGCAGATATTTGCTGCCCTGCAAATATCAACAGCAATATGGTGTTGGGGAATGTTCTCCCCACAGCACCGTGGTACCTTCAGATTATGCTGAAGAAGCAATAACTGGCTAGAAAAAGTATTGTACTTCTGACAAAGGGATACAGTCAGAAACTTGTCCTCAGTGTTAATCCACCAGAATATACATTTTACTTCAGTTTTAGGTTGGTTCTGTCAGGCCTAACCAAAAATTCTGTTTCTTTTAAGGAATTCTGTGGGATGGTTAAAAACACCAAGAGAAATTTTCTACTCTGGTAAATCCCAGAGGATCATTTTATGAATATTTTCTCTTGTAATCCTGGAGTTTCTTCCCTGTGCAGCTTCTCAGAATATGAAATTGGAAAAAAAAATTAAAAATATGTTCTTTATTACAATTTGTAAGGCATTATTTACTCGAGCTGGTGTTCCTTGTGCTACCACTGACTGTGGTACTGAGGTACCATTTTTACAAGGGATGCCCTGAAGAAGTCACACGTGTGATGACAGCCACAGGGGACTTGAGTTTTTCACTCCCACCAAGTCCTTTAGAAATGTGGATGAAAAATTGAAACGTGGGGAAGGGTTTTGTCCTGTGGCTCACCCCAGCTGCATGCCCAGAAAGCCAAGCAGTGCTGGGTGGTAGCCAAGAGGCAATTAAATTGCACATCAGTTAGTAGGAAGTGCTTCAGTAACTATTTTAAGATGTTTGAGATGATACCTGGTTTGGGTGCTGTGGATTACACAGATTGGCAAACACTCTGCTTTCTAACTAAAGGAGAAGGCATTGTTGGTGTTATTTGTGATTCAAGAGTTGTATTTTTCTCCACGTGGAATAGAAGGAGAGCTAAAGAAATGCAGGGCATTAGTAATTAATATTTTTATGCCTTTTTTTTTCCCCTTAGGAAACAATTCTCCAGCCTTTTTTTGTTGTATAAAGTGCAACAGGAACAGGTCTGCACAGTGGAGAATTGGGTGTGGCAGCAGGATGGGGAGCATGGAGATTTCCAAGATGGTTTGGATGCTGCTTCCACCAAGTAGAAGAGATGTTATGCTAAAATTGTTCATTGAAACTGAGACCTCACGGATTATTTTATAAGAAAATCAAAAAAACAACCCTTGAAGCTTTTCCCCACAAATATAACGTGGAAACCCTGTGTAAGAGGAGACAATGTTAAAAATAACCAAGCACCAGAAGAGGGTAAAAAGAAAAGCCCAGGGTTAGAACAGAGAAAAACTGTCAAAAGTTTTAGAAGAAATTTTATGAAACCACATTTGTATCCAAAAATCTATAAACATCTTAAAATAAAAATAACTGCTGCTAGATGACTCGTTCAAAGCAGCTTTATATTCAGGAAAACTCCCATTGCTTGGGTCCCTCTTTAAAAAATACATCCTACACCAGTCTGAAATCCCAAAAGACAATAAAGATCCCCTGGTTGTATGATCCTTGGGTGCACTGGAATTAGACACAAGTATCTGGATTTTCCTAGAAGTGTTATTCTGGAATTTTTCAGTAACACAGCTTTGGGATGAGGTGTTTGGGTCGTGTGTGTGGTGTGGGTTTGTGAGCACTACGAGGTGGACTCGTGGTGTCCCTGCACTTCCTGGACATCACTTGGCATGGTCGAACATCATGGCCGCAGTAAAACCAACCAAGGGTTTGTTGGTGACTTGAGTGGAGCCAGAATTTCCTCCCAGGTTGGGAGCAGCTGACAGAGAGTGCCACAGGCTGGTGACCTGGAGCAATTTCAAGGCAGTGACATATTCACTTTGGATTTTTCTACCAAGTTCCCATTCATGTTGCAACTATCTAGATAAAATGTTAAGGCATTATTCTTAAAAAAAAGTAAAGACTTGATTTCTTTAAGAGATGGGCGATTTGCAGAAGACATTTGTGTGATTTTGCATTCTACATGTGATTTATATTTATAAATAAATTTGCATAAAATCTCCCGCTCTCGATGTCATACTTCTATTTTATCTTTAATTCAGATGCTCAAGAAATGTAAATTATTTTTACAGCTAAATAAAAGCTACACAAAGCTGCCAGGGAAGAATAATGAGATCCACGTTGTGCCATGCAGCCATGATAAATCCAGCAGCACCATGGTTACAGTCAAAATGTGAGGCCATCAACAACCAGGGAATATCAGCACATACAGATTCCTCTGACTAGATTTAGCCAACTAATCTTAACTGGGGAAGCTCATGACACTGGGTCAGCAAGAGAAAATATTTACCTGGAAGATAGACAGGCACCTAAAAATGTGGAGGAGCAGTTGGTTTATATGACAAGGGTTTATTATAGATTAACAACATCAGCCAGGCTGATGCATATGGACCAGGCTCTGCATATGTGCTTTGCAGAAATAAAGATCTCAGCATTCCTGTAACGTGGTGAGGTTTGCAAATCATTGGTGGGTTTGCTGATGATGGTAGGAGCTTATGAAATATGGCTTGGCCATGAGGATGGCACCAGTGAGGAGACAGATTTGCAACCCCTTAGGCATTGTGGTGAAAGGCTCCAGTGCCACGGCTCTGGATTGATTGATAGATTAAGAAATGGGTTCCCCTCATTATGAATCAACTCAACCAAGAGGAGAAAATTGCACCAAATGAGGGTGTGAGTAGCCTCAGCTGATGGGTGTCAAGGGAAAGTAAATAAAAGGTGCACTGAGCCCATGTGCTCCTCTTCTGTTGAGGGACACGTTGCTTGGACCTTCAGGAGGACAGACTTCACCTCTCATGACTTGCTGTGACTGATGCAGGTAGGTCATACTGATTTTTGCCTTGCCTCTGACTACATTTCCCATAATATTTGGTTTGTTTTGTGTGTGTTTTTGCTGTTTGCCCACTGCTGGACGTGTCCTAATCCACCCTGCTTTTTAAAGTGTACACAAAATAAACCAGAGCTGGTATGCACAGCAATGCTGACTTGTTGTTCTTCCTCATTTGATGAATGACAGTGGCCTGGCTTTATTTAAGCTTAGTTTGGAGGTCAAAGAGCTCCAAGAGTGGTTTTCCAGGAGTGAGGTGACTGCTCCAAGGCTCTCTGTTGGAGGAAGTGTAGGTAATTGCACCAGGCAGTAATGAGGGGCTGCATTCAGTGTCTTCTGGATGACCAACCATGCTGGATGTTTAAGGGAAGCAGCTGTGGTGAGCTCTCCTCTACATTTTACAGAATCTATTTGCTTTAGAGCTCTTCCTGTTGAATTTTGTTTTGTGGCAATGTGTAGGGGGTGTAGAACAAACCTTACATTTTGGATTCTGCTGCTTTTCCCCTTGGGATTTTCTCTTCTAACCAAAAAAGAAGCAATAATTTTGTGCTAAGTTTTACATTGGCCCTAGACAGGACCCTGCCCGACGCTGAGCACCTCCTCAAGAAGGTGCTGAGCCTTTTAAGCTCTGAGTTTAAGGGTCGCTGGGTCCTCAACATCCTGAAGAACCCAAGCCCCGTGATGCTCAGTTTTCCCAAGCGTGTGGACAACAGCCTGCAGTGAATAGGGACAGCCTCAAACTTGTGTCAAAAGAAGCCCTTTGTGTGGCTGAATTGGGGCAGTGAATGGGTGTGCATCTCGGGGAGCGTGGACGGGCCTGTTGACTCCCAAGGACCACTCATGTGCCTTAATTGAGCATGTGGCTGAATGCTTAACTAGTTGGGATCAGCATCAACATCCCCAAATGTCAAGCTCTCTTCTGTGTCTGTTTTGTAAAGCTAATGACCACCAAGCATTAAAAAAACCTGGTTCTGGTCTTTGGAGATGCTGAGGCATCTTATTTGATATTTTTAAAGGTGAGTGCTTTCACCTTAAAATAGAGTGGCTTTATTTTGGAGACATTGCAGCATAGAAAAATGGAGAGCTGTAAACTTAATGCCCTTAGAAGTTGAAGATTTTATTTTTTTAATACCCATAACTTAAAAAAAAACCCCAACTAACGCTGCTCAGAAACATTTAAACACAAAAAAATCATGTTCAGCAGACAGCTCTTATGACAAGGCTCTGCCCAGAGTGAATTTTTATGCTTGAGTTATAAACCCTTGAAAAACGGGGATCCTAATGCAAAAGCTGACACAGCTTTAACTAAAGCAGCTCTAGTAAGTGCTGCTATAATTATTTGCTCATTAATTACAAATTTTGCAAGACACGAGAGTAACACAAATTGGAAAATAGGAATAATTATCAGTAATAATGCCGCAGAAGCTGGACACATTGAAAGTATCTTCCTCTTTAAATTTAATAATAGCAAGACAGCTCGGAAACTAATAAGAAATACATAATTGAAAATTAACCTTGCAAATCTGCTGTTAATAAACCATGGTACTCTTGCGTTACAATAATTTTACAGAGCCTTTAATTTGCATTTGAAGTGTCATTCCAGGTAATACTTGGTGTGTTCACAATTAGGGTGTCTTTGCATTAAAACAAAAAAGCAAAGGGGAGGGTTTAGTGGAGCTGAAGAGTCCAGAATAGTATATACTGTAATTTTTAGCAGCTCAGAGCTCAAATGATTGGAAACCCAACGTACAATGGTGATTTTTGTGCTGGCTGTTGAGCCTGAATGCTGTTTTGTTATTGTTGAATTCCAGCATTGTGGTGTTCTGTGCTTTCATCCTTGGCTTGTGTAAATACACCAGTTGGGCTCTTGGATCCCTTGTGCTTTATATCCTCTGAGGTGCAATGCTTAAATTCAGGGATGCTTAAAAACACCCCGTGCCCTGGTGATGGGGGGTGTGTTGTCTTTGCAACACCCTGCTGCAGCGCTTGCTTTTATCAGGGGGTTTGGGGAGTTGTAGCTGTCCCAGCAGGGGCAGGCTGCTGGAGGCACTGGGGTGGGCAGAGGAGGTCTGGGGTTTGATGGAAAGGTGCTGCCCTACTAGAGGTTGGCACCTTGTGCCTGGAGTTTGCCTGTGGTTCTCCACTCAAAGGGAAATGGTGCTTCCTTACGGATGCTTTAGATCTGTTGCCAATCGACAGAAGTCTATAAAAATCTGTTCAATCACTTCTCAAGCAAGGAGGAAGAGAATTGTTTATTCAAAACTCAGGCTGAGTCAACTGCTCTTGCTAAATATCTCCCACACATAAAATAAACCTGATGCATGTTGCTGCTGCTCCTTGTGTTCAGTCACAGAAAACTTGGGTGCTTGTAGCCAAGAAGTGTTTTACAATTTTGGAGCTTATCTACTGAGCTCTGAGTGCTCAGCTGAAAAAAAAAGGATGGGGTGTAACAAAGAGCAATGTCCCTGATTGCAGGCTTGTACTCTTATCTCAATTTTTATGGCAATAGAGGTATATGCAGGGTTTCAAAGTTGTGTATGGCCAAGCAGCTTAAAATAAATAAATAACCAACCCGGAGACCTACAGTGTTTGGCATCAGAGAGGAGGAACATTGTACACAAACAATTGGGTTAAGAGTGTGCACTCCAAACAGCATTTCTGCACAATCCCAAACTCCATCGAGGGCTGCATGTGAAATGTTGGCTTCTTTGTGCAAACCCACAAATCCTAGGGAAAAGGCCATTAGGGGTCAGCAATTCAGCTGTTTGTCTGCTCACTTTATGTAAGAGGTTAGCAGCAGTATGCTTTTTGTCCAAAGCCAGCAATAGCAGGAACAGCTTGTTTCTGAAAGGGCTGTGGCTCCCCTAGTAGTGATAGAAGAAGGGGTCCTGAAATAAACCTCCAATGTGGATAGTCTTTGATTTGACCTTTTCTCCATTTATTTGGCTGTTAGTGCGTGCTTAGCACAGCATTCTGCTCCTGTCACTTCCCTCACAGCCCACATAGCTCGAGTGCCACCAGCACAGATGATTTGCCTCCATTTCACAACGTTTTCCATATTCCCTGAAGAGTGCTGATGTGGGACACTGAGGTGTGCTGAAGTCCCAGCAGCATTGCAGATCTTCAGCCAGGAGGGGAGGATGGTGATGGCCCCTTCCAAACACCTTTGAAATCAGTTTGCATATTAAAAAGTACAAAAATGACTTGAAAGTCTCTTCTGCTTTAGGGTCAAGCATTTGAAAAGCTCTCAAAGCAGTGGAGTTGAGCTTATTGGAGTGAACTCTGTGGCCATGCTGGACTCAACTTGCTGACGTGAGAAGAGCTTCACCTGCTCTGTGAAGCTTTGTTTTGGAAAGGGAGTAGAGTGATGATGAGTGTTCCTCAGCTTAACCCCAGTCAGGATGTAGCTGTCACATTTGTGAACATAAGAATTAACAACACAGAGTTGGGAGATGACCCAGTGAAGCACTGGTTATGTGCAGCTTCCCTTCTGTGTGTCTGTAGGTCCCATTGGCAGTTCCTTGCAAGACCAGAGCAAGTGCTGGGGCTTTGAATCATAGTCACAGAATTTCTGGGCTGGAAGGGACCTCCAAAGGTCATCTAGTCCAACCCCCCTGCCATAAGCAGGGACATCTCCAACTAGATCAAGCCGCTCAAAGCTTCATCCAGCCCCATCTTGAATGTCCCTAGTGCTGGGGCCTCCCCCACCTCTCTGGGCAACCTATTCCAGGGATCTATCACCCTCATACTGAAGAACTTTTTCCTAATGTGTAACCTAAATCTCCCCTTTTCTAGCTTAAAGCCATTACCCCATGGATTTGGCATGGAAGCCCAGAAGCTGGGCCAGCCTCCCAGCTTGGTAGGCATGTCTTGGGTAGAGAAAGCAGGAGTTAGGTAGCCCCTGCTTCAACCTTGAGAAAAAGGAGATGGAAAATACCTTCTGTGTCTGAAAAATAGGAAACTATGGGAGCAATGTGCCTCTTAACAATGCTCCTGAGGCAGCCTCTGCTAGTGGCTCCTGATCAGTATTCTGTTCATTGCCACTTTCTCAAGGAAAGACATAAAGGAACAACTTAGCCAAAAGAAAGCTATTTTTAGAAGATGGAGAGATGATTCCCCCCCCCCTACCCATTCTGCTGTTATTTATGTTGTGTAGTTCTTGAGTTATTTATTTCAGTGGGAGCTGATGCAAAGTGGGATGGTGTTTAATGTGTGGCAGGCTGGTGAAATCCATCCTACAGCTGTCCTTGCTATTTCAGGGCTAGGCTTTGATAGTCTTTCCAACCTGCAAATTGGATGGTGCTTTTTGGCCATTATCAAAGTGTTGTTGATTGTGAGGGGTGTTTGTCATCTCCAGTCCCTTTGGCTTCCAGCTCAGTGACCGTGCTTCTGCAGTTTGTCACTGGGGGTATGTTTGAACCTGCCACTTAACTCACCCATAGGCATTTTTAAACCACTAAAAAGCAACTGGGAATTCAAAATGTGCTCCAAGGTAAAAATAAGAGAAAATGTTGAGACTTGGCAGTGTGATGAGAAGTGGGCTCTGCTCAAGACTGCAGCAAGGTAGAAGGGTGACATCACTGAGCGTGAGCTCTGCCAACCTGAGTTAGTGTTGGAATGACAACGGGGTGATTTAACTCTTATGATCTCACTTAATATTTCATCCTCAAACTGTAGCTGAACTTGGAATTCAGGGTTATGTGAAGTACAGACTGTGGAGTTGTTTCAGAACAGGTTTTGACACAAACTTTGCTGTGAAGGGGAATGTTTGAGTGAGATACGTGCTGCATATGCTCTTACTCTGGAAGGCTGGTGGAAACCTTTTCAGAAAGGAAAATTGACTGTGCAGTGTTTGCTGTTTTATGTATGTGCATGTCTACAAGGGGGGAAAGAAAAATGTGAAATGTTGTCTAAGCTTTCTGATACGAAACAATCACAGGAGAAGAAAATCACTTGGATCAAATCTAGCTGCAGTTTTTAAACTCAAGCCCTGTCATCCTCACAACATCATAGGGTTGATTGTCTTCCTTGTAGCTGATATGGTGCTGTGTGCTGGGTTTAGTGTGAGAATAATGCTGATAACACACTGGTTTTAGCTGTTTTTAAGCAGTGGTTGTACTAACTCAAGGACTTCTCATGTCCTACCAGTGAGAAGGGTGGAGGTGCAGAAGAACCTGGGAGGGGACACAGCCAGGAGAGCTGACCCAAACCATCCAGAGGGATATTCCATACTGTGTGATGTCATGCCCAGTATATAAACTGGGGTGAAAGCTGGCTGGAGATGTCTGCTAAAACCTTGGCCACTGCAGTAGGAGGTTAGGACAGATGAACCAGGACAACTTTCCTGTCTGGGTGTGTTTAGCCAGTCTCCTGGCACTGTATCCAAAGGCTCTGTAGGTGTGAGGTGGCTGTGGGGATGATGTCAGACTGCTGGAAATAGTAAGTCCAAGGACAGGACTGCCCTCCAGCACAGTCTTGGCAGGCTGGAGAACCGAGCTGATGACCCTCATGAAGGCCAACAGAGACAGGGCAAAGTCCTGCATCTGGTTTGGAGTAACTCCATGCAACTGTGCAAGCTGGAGACTGGCTGAGAAGCAGCTTTGCAGGCAAAGACCTGGGAGTGCTGGTGGAAAAGCTGAACGTGGGTGACCAGTGTCTCCCTGCAGTGAAGAAGTCAATACTCAGAACTCGAATGGAAGAGGCTCTGCTTTGAAATTGTCCCTGTTTTCAGCAGAGTTCAACCACAGAACCTTCAGAAGCCCCTTCTAGATGAAATTGTGTGGTTAGTTAACAGAGCCCCTTTGCAGCTGCCTTTAAAGGATGGGAAGGAATGATCTAGGGCTAAGTTTTTAGGAATGTTGTATTGTTTGCACCTGCAGTTCAGTTTAGTCAAAGATT
>NW_008604744.1:0-38266 GCF_000691845.1 Merops nubicus
TAGCGTGTCCCTGCCCGGGATGCGCTGAGGCCTCGCTGCCCCTGCCCCCTTCGCTCCCCAGGTAACAGCTTGTGCTGCAGCTGCACAGGAGCTTGAGCCTCTTCGGCCCCGGGAGGCGGGCGGGGGTGGCTGCCCCGCGCCTGGGGTGCTCAACCACCCAGCAAGAGACGGCAGCTTCTGCTCCTTACCTCCCACACCTGACCTCCCCTGCTCAGGCAGGACGGGCTGCATCAGATATAGCCGTTCGGTTTTGGATTTCAGCTTTCTCTTTTTTAATTTTTTTTTTTTTTAAATTTTATTTCTTTCTTAAGTGCTCAATGCATTCTGTTCCCTCTTTCTGTTGCCTGTTTTAAAATGTGACTTTGTGAATTGGTACGCACTATTTTTAAAAAATCATCATTCTCTATTTTCTCTGCGTCCACATTCCTCCCTTTCCTCTCAAAGTGGGAAAATAAAATGGGCCAAGTTCTCACCTCTCATTTGTATTTTAGCAATTTCAGGTGTGCAGCATAGAGAATAACTGAGTGGCCACGCAGATTACGAGCTTGAGTTTATGTGTGTGTGGGCACCGTACCACAGCAGATGCCCAACAGTGGGGTGTCGTACATTACTTTCTGCACGAGCCCCCTAAAGCCTGATTATTGATGGCCAGAGGCTATTTCAAAATCTTGCCAAAAGTACCTCTGTGCAGCTAAAAGGGCAGATTTTCATAACGCCTTGAACATCAATTCAGTTCTGAATTTAATAATTTGTGTGCATAGAATGACTGTGTGTTGGGGATGTTGGTAGACCAAAAGTGAAGGTTTTCTTGATTATGATGATTACCCTCAGCCCCAGGAGGTTGGGTCCTTGTGAAATCGTGATGGATGCTTCTAAAGTGAAAGAAAAGATGAACAGCACAACAGATTTGAACTGTTGACATTCCTCATCTTGCTTGATGAGATAATAGTTCGAGAACACAGAAGAAACAGGATTAGAATCTAGGAAAAGGAAAGGAAAAAAAAAGAAAAAAATAAGCATATATAACAATCCTGGGTGCCTTATTGGAACATGGGTCAATGAGGACTGGGAGCACTCTCAGCTGATTTATTTTCTAGAGACGCTCAGGGTATCTCAGGTGTAGGAACGTGAGGTTTACTACGTTAGGGCTGACTGGACTCTTCTGGTGGCCAGTGCTGAACAATGGTGATGAAAAAAGATTCATACAATCTGCAAGTGTTCAGTCCCTTTGATACATGGGGCAATGTGGGGTTTTAATTGTATTTTTACATTTCTTCTCGTGCTACCTGTACAAGTATTATTTACTGGTTCATGATGGACAACATAAAGGTTTACAGCCTTTTTCTCATAAAGGTTTACAGCCTTTTTCTCACTTCTTTTGATAATCCTGCATTTTTTTTTCAGACAAAGGTTACCTCAGTGGAATGCATGACTATACAATGTGAGATAAGTTGATCATGACAAAAAGATGCATCAGTTTGAAATATTAACCCAGCACTGCCTCAGAGGCAATGAATAATTAGTTTAACCTGACAATGAACAATATAAACTTAAACACAGAGGTGGTCGGTGTTATCATTTTATGTTTTTGTAATGCAGTAAGGACACCAGGTTATCATGGTTATAGCAGCAGGAGAGTTTGTAGAATGAGATCATGTATAAATAGTTGCTCAAAAACACTGTGAACATTTATGAGGCTCATTATTTATCATTAATTATTTAACTGCAGGTCCCCATGTGGGCATTGAAATACTGCTGATTTACTACTTATCAGGAATAAATTACCACTTACAACTTGGGGTTTTCATGATTTTTCTTTTGTCATCATAAATAAACTTAACTAATAAGACTGTTTCCTTCTCCTTATTAAACTGGCTGCTGGCAAGAGGCTTTTTTTGGCTAGTGACCTAATATGAAACAAAATATAGGGTAAGTGAAAAACTGTGTATTTTTATGAAGTCTCAAATTGTTTGCAATAGATCAGAGAACTCAGCAAGGGATCAGTATTTGCTTACATTTACAGAGTATTTGTACAGGACCAGATTTTTGAAACTGCTCAGCAGCCACAATTAAAGCCAGATTTTTTTCTGAGGTGCAGTTTCAAATTTGCCAGCTAACCGAAGTTATTTTAGTACCTAAATGAGGACCAATAACTATATCCCCATTTTGGCACCACTCTGATCCTCAGCTCATCTGCTGTCTAACCCTTTAGGTGCCTCTTCTGCTGCCAGCAAGTCACTAAATGCCTGTATTTCTACTAGGGACCACATATAGGAGTAAATTCTAGTATCCTGACATAGCTTTCAGCCTTTGTTCATGCTTCAGTCTCAGCAGGATTTGAAACCCACACAGTCTTCAGTACATCTTTTGACAAAATTCCTGACAAGGAAGGCACAGCCTGATGGACAATAGTACTCTACAGTACTACACCTCAGCTGGCACCCAGAGATACACACATGATTTTTCCCATGTGTGCATGTGTGTCTGCATGGGTGTGCATAGAAACTTGATATATCCCAAAGCCCAGAAGCTGGTACACTCTGCAGCTGAGAAGGCAGGTCTGCTTTGCTTAATTTGGCCTGGTTGCTTCAGTGTGGAGTTCAAGGCTGAACCCCATGAGGACTTGCATTCTACCCTGTAAGCACACTTGTGTTACAGTAAAGTGCTGCTGTGGCTGTTAACATATCTATATGCCTTGCTGCAAACTTCTGCTAACCCAGGGAAGGTGCTTGAACAACCGAAAACCAGCTAAAGCTCTGAGACTTTCCAGACAGGCTACTCTAATATGACTTTGACTGCCTGTCATGGGCTTTTTGATGCATGAACTAGGCAGGTTTTGTGAAAAGACTCAATTTTGTTTCTCAAAAACACACAAGTGTGTTTCATAACATCCAAACACTGTGTTAAAAAACGTGGTATCATCTACATTTATTTCTTTTTATATCTATATCTATATATATCTGTGTATACACACCATGTATGCAGTATACATATATTTTCACATATACATACATTATATAATTTTTACTTGCCTATACATACGCAGACACACACACGTATATACAGTAGTGATTAAAATGAGGTAGTATATGATTCTATGACATTCTGGTCCCTCAGATTTCAGCCTTTTTCATGCATGGGTGGAATAAATTTTGTATTCTAGATTTTCATGTATGGCTTCACATTTCCTGTGTCAAATACTTCCTATTCTGATATGATGTTAAAAAAACTTAAACTCATCTCAAGACATTTTTCATATTATCTAGAACTTAAGAAATTAAGGAGTAAAACAGATGTTCCATTTTGATGGTTTTTTTTTTTTTTTTTTTTGTTTGTTTTTTTTTTTTTTTTTTTTTGTTTGTTTTTGGGTTTTTTTTGTTTTGTTTTGTTTTTTTTTTCTTGCCCCTCTCACATCCTTTCAAGTTTTTTTATCCCCCTAATTTTTTTTTTAATTAGAAAGCAAAATTAGAAATTGCTTTCTAATTAAACTGCCTTTGTTTTTACCCACAAGGGGTTTTGTCTCCATCTTATTTTCATTTCCCCTTTTGCTCTGCAGAGGAGGGGGAGGGAAAGGGGAGGGTAATAGAGTGGCTTGGTGGGCATCTCTTGCTCAGCCAGGCAATGACATGTGCAGAAGTAAAGAGAAAAAAACCAAAGATTTATTCTCTACTTGACATCAGCAGGCAATGTCTGGCCCCTTACTGGGAGCAGGGCTTCAAAACGTGGAGCGGTTCCTCTGGAGCACCAAGAAACAGCCCCTCTCTGCCCTCCCCCCCGCGCTTTGGACTAGCTTTGTAGTTGGGCTGACGTCGTATGGTATGGAATATCCCTTTGGCCAGTTTGGGTCAGCTGTTCCGGTTATGTTCACCCTAAGCTCCTTCCCCCTTATCCCGCTGGGGGCGAAATATTAGAAGAGCCTTGGTGCTTTGCGAGCACTGCTCAGGGGTAGCCACAACATGGGTGTTACCAACACCCTTCTGGCTCCCAACACAAAAGCTCTGAACCAGGAGGGCTGCTATGGGAAAATCAGCTCAGCCGGACCCGATACAATTATGTACCTGTAGGAGGAAGTGCCAAGATTTAGGTAATTGCACTAAAAATCTCATACACATAAAAATTATGTGTGTAAAGTTGTATGCGGGTTTGGGGCTTCATCAAAAAATGTGTCCATAATGTGTTAATAGACTCATTTCTAAAAATATAGTGAACATTGGCAGTATTATCTCAATGGAAAAATACTTCACCACATTGTACTGGAAGGCAAGGTTTTTACAACCAGCCTTTAATATAGCATTTGTGATAATATTATTACTGAATTTAATTTTTGTTGCTGTTGATCAGAAAGTTTTGGGCCTTTGCTTTCTTCTTCTAAGTTCAAAATGCATACACAGCTAAGTTGAAGACTAGCATGGTATGTGGGCCTTTAGCCACTTGTAAATGCAGGGGGTTTAGCCCTTTCTGTACTCATATGCATGCTGATGTGGGTACCTTTTTCTTATTATCTGTGAAGACACATACAGGTCATCCCTGTAGAGTTTTCTCCTCCCACCACAGTCAAATTCATGTGAAAGGTCTTGCCAGTGGGTTATTTAAATCTTGATATTCTGTTCTTGCTTGTCAGGAATGCAGGGTATAAATCTCTTGGCACTTATCCTTCTACACTGCCCACTAACATTTTCTAGTACTTCTGTCTGTCCTCATGACATTTCCTGGAAAGCTTAAACTGAAAGAGCTAATTATTAATTTAGGGCTAGATTCTGGCTCCTACAGCCAGAGGCATGCTGGAGGGAATGCAGAGGGACTCCGATTTGTTATATGCATGTTCCTTACCACTGAGACCCCCACACATCCAGGCTCATATGCAGAAATGTGCCTGATTCTTTTTAATCAATCCTGCCCATATCAGTTATGAGTACACATTACAAATGAAAAAACAGACTGTTGAAGTTTGAAATTACTTTTTTAAAACACGTAAGTACATTTGCTCAGTTTGAACAACGGATTGCATTAATCACTGTTGGCTTTTTTTCACATTACAGAGGGGATTTAGCTCTAGGAAAGAAATGTTTCATCATCTTGAAGCCAAGTAAGGCTCAGTGTTACTATGTCAGTATAACAGGTTAACTGAGGCATAAAGGTGAAGTGACTTGCCTAAGGTCATGCAATAGATCAGTGGCAGAACTGTAAATCACATACAAGGTCATTTAAATCCCTGCAAAATGCCTTGCTCCATAAGTTTTTCTTCCTCCTTCTTGTCAAATATAAATAGTTTAGGCTTTCTTTAGCAGTCAGAAAGCCTTCTATTCTTTCTCTTAATATATTCCCAAGATAAAGTATATTCACTGACCTGACTCTAACAGGAACACTTTCAGGCCAAAGAGAGAGACTGTTTTGTTCAAAGCACTCCTTGAACTTCCTGCAACTTCATAATGGATTGACTTACACATTCTTCCAAAACTTCTTATTTGTTAGGCAGCCATTTCTTCTTATTTCTCTCGTCTTCATGTCTTTTCCTCCATTAGTGTCTATTCCTGCTTTTTTGCTGTATCAGTTACTCCTTCCATTGGCAATTTTTCCTATAACTGTCTCTTATCTTCATTTCCAGCCACAGCCTTTATGCATGTTATGGCAAATCAGAGGTTCTAGTTATGCACAGCTTATGAATTGTGAGAAAATACTGCCCCAAAACATAAAGGAGAAGAAGCCCTCTGGCTTTTTCCATCTTCCGTTTTATATTTTTCACAAGCATCCTCTGAAATTGTGCCTGCTCAAGAGTTGTTCGAGAGAAGAATCTACACGGCGTGCAATAGATTTTATAATAATTAAAAGGTCAAATGTTTATACAGTTGTATATATTCCACTGTATTGTCTTTTCTTCCTGCCATATGAACAAGCTGGATACCTGATGTCTACACGGTAATCAAAGTTTTTTTAAAAATTATAAATATTATTAAAATATATATTGTTATAGTTCAGTGGCACATGAGAGTTGATGCCGTAAAGTGGAACAGTATGCGAATGTGTCAGCTTTTAACAGAAAATGACTCCTTACATGGCAGAGAGAATTACCCAGTAGTCTAATCTAGCATAAAGTCATTACTATGAATTAATGGCATTGTGATGGTGTGGTGTGGGTTTCTTTTTTTCTCACTAGGAAGGAAAGGTGTATAAACAAAGCCTCAGGGAGCTCAAATAAACATAAAGCAGATACCAGAGATGTGCACTCTTTTCTCAACTTCATGTCCCTATGTGAGGCCAGGCTGGTGGCTTAGGGGCACCTGGAAATGGCAGATCCCTAGAAGCAGTTTTGAAGAGGTCTGGGTTGATTGAATGCTGAGTGTGTCTGAGCTGGAGGGATTAGTAGATAGAAGGACAGAGCTAGAAGAAAGGTTTGATAATCTCTTCACTGTTGAGGAAGCACAGCCAAATTTCAGTTTTGCTCTGACAGAAACGTTGAGTGAAATACTTTGGGTTTCTTGTATTTTTGTCAGCACAATCTGACACCTCCTGTATTATCAGACACGTTATTTATCTCTACAGGATTAGTCTGTTGTAATGATTGTATCTTAGACCACTTGGAAAATGAGAGCACTGCAGAATGTTGCTACCTGGAACTTACACTGGTAGCAACTAAACAAATGGTTTGTATTTAGTAGTGTTGTCTTGAAGCTATAAAGTCCTTCGGATTCTGAATTCTCTTAGTAGGAGAGACTACATCTGTCCTACTAGGATAAAGCCTCAGTTGTGGACAACAGAACTGCTTAAACTATCATTCCTCTGGTATTAATATACCTGAGCATTTTCACAAATATTTTTCATAGGGAATTATTGACTATGGAAATTTGCCGAAACAGGCGAACCACAGAGTACATTTCTTCATATACTGGTGAAAAAAAAAGAATGCCTATGGAAAAGATCTGATTATTCTGTTTCTCCATGTGTGATTTGTATATATATATGTATATATATATAGAGACAGAGAATGCTGGTAAAGAACAGGAAGTATTTTTTCAGGTGCTTAATACATCACATAAATAACAAATAGAGGAAATTACTCACATTAGTAAGCTTTTGCGTGCTTGGTGCCACATGATTGGCTATGCTTAAAGTTTTTCATTCCCAGGCAACCAAGGAATTAAATTGAAATTGTTCTTCTTGATGACATTAACAAGTTGGCCTTTATTCTCCTTGTAGCCTGAGCCTTGCACAACTGTTGTTGATAAAGCACTAACGAAACTGTAATCTTATATTCCGTGTGTTTGTGTCAAAAGCTGCCTGTCATGGAAGGTGTTTAGAAATGTCTATGTCTGCTGAGCAGGGTAGCATGAAAATCTCCGTTTCAGCAGACAAAGGGAAAGCAATTGGACCACTGTGCTGGTACTCCAAGAGACCCAGCCTTGGCTGAAACACAGATTAAATGCTATAATTGGGCAAGTGCTCTAGATATGGATACAGTCATCAGCAACCTTTACATGCCTCATATAAAGAACTGTGCTAGTGTATAAAATGTGCCCGCATTATTTGGCATTTTGAAAGAAATTTTGTTTTTCCTGAACTATATCAACACAGCCAGTGAATCAGAGCTCAACTAATCCTTATTTTAATGTTTATGGGGCTCCTGGGTGGCAACATTTTTTAGTTCTAATGTTTAATATTTATTCATGTTGCTTAATCACTGAGGAAATTCCTGTTTGAGGGGGAGGCAAAAAACCTCTTAAGTCATTTTTGTCTAAACTTCAGTAATCTGTGAATCATTACTAAAGGTAGTAGTCTGTGGGGAGGGGTTCTCTGATATGGCATGTTTAATTCCACCTGTATTTTAAGAAATACCGACTTGGTGGCCAGATTACCTTTAAGTCTTGTACAGGCTATAAGTATCTGAGTTTTCAGGGGCCTTAATGAGTAAAAAAATATACTTTTAGGAAACCAGTTTTTTAAAAAATTCAGGCTGAGTTAGAAAAAATATAGCATCTACCAAAAATTATTTTAAAAGTTCAGAATATCAATTACTTCATATCTTCTCACGAGGTCACTGAACATTTTAAGCTGATTAGATCTCCTCCAAATGAAGTGAAATATCTTTTTTCAGCAAGAAAACTTACTAAAATTACAATTTGTGTTGACATAAGACAGGTGTTCAGTTTTGATTGAGTGATTTAACCACCAAAGTAAAAATAATAATTTATTCTCATGGCTTTAAAACTTGTCATTTTTGCGTTACTTGCCAATGTCTGGTGGAATAGCTCTTTGCCTCATGTGAGATACCTTGTATCATAACAAACAAATAAAACATTAAAGCTCAGAATTCATGCTTTAGTTCCATTCTTAATGATAAAGTTCTCCAGATGTGAAATGGAGACAATCCACTATTTGTACTAGAAATTCAATTTCTCATGCAAAGGGACTGACAAGTCTTTATGTCTGAAATCCCAGATGGTTTCTCTGGAGCTATGACTTGAACTAAGCTTAAACAAGAGGAAAGTAGAGAAAAAGTTTAAATTTCAGGTTTTTTTTATTGCCAGTGGAATGTCTATGACAGAAATAGCAGCAATGATAAATCAGATTCTCTAAGTGCCATGTTGAGCATTGGCTGAATACACCCTTTAGAGATGCTGGCTACAGTATTATGTTTATATCATGTTGTGGTGCAAAAAGAAATGGATATATTTTCTTTAGAAACAAAGTTCTTTTCTACATACTTATATATGTGATTGGTATCTTTTGCGTAGACATCTTCCCAGATTAGTCCATAGTGGGGCCTGAATTGCAAAGGCCACATTATTAAAGATTCATTACTGCCATGCCTGGTATCTTCTTTCCAATCTCTTCTTACTGCAATGTTTCTATTCACTACTTGAGAATTCAAGCTTACTTCCAAGCCAGAGCTTTACACCTGTCAGCTACATCCACTTGAGCGTAGACCTCACTCTCTACCAGTCTTCCTTACTCAGTCTCATCTTTGCTTAATTTGTTCTTTTTGTGACATTACTGATGAGTCTCTTTGTAACTAGGTCTTCTAAATGGTATGCAAGGTAAATTATGAAGTATCCTCCATTATACTGCTCTAAAGAGAAGTAGATGGTGTTGCTGCACTTATGATAGTTTAGTAGGCTTTCCTTTACTTTCAGCCCCCTGTACCTGCCTAGGAGTGGAGCATGAAGAACTGTGTCCTTCGTATGTCCTTAAGGTGGATGGTGACTGCTCCTTACAGATCTCCATATTCTTTGGCTGCCATTTTAGAAATTTCACCTTGTGGTTTCTATTGTGGTTTCGCAGGGGAAACCTATTGCAAAAGAATTAGTGAAGGATTTGTGTGGGTTAGGAAGAGGGGGATAATAAACTCGTTTTGTTACCTTACAAAGAGCAGGTCAGCTGTAGTGAAGCAGGAGACTGGGATTTCTGAAAGAAAGGTAGAGTACGGTATAGTTCTTTCCTGTTGGCTTGAAGCTCCAGAGCAATTTTATCTTGCCGAAGCATGATGCTGTCAGTCGTGCCTACACAGCATGACTGAGCCCTGACATTCAAAGTTACTCTAAGCAGGGAATCTGTCCTTGTTTGATATGTTAAATGTTGTGCCCTCTGTATTGTTCCATAAATAATTGACCAAGTTTGAAAAGGGAAATACTTTGTGAGCAAGTGCAAATAAAGATATGAAAATATCAGCAAGAAACAAGGAGGAGTTCAGAGGGGTAGTCTACATAGCTAGGATTTCTGAAATGCAGTTAATAATACTGTGCTGTGTACGAACATGTTGTTGACTGACTGGCCTCCCTGGATCTGAATAATATTCTGTTTATACTAGACTCTGCTGCTCTTCGGGGCTAGGCAGAGTGCCTTTCTGCAGTCAGTGTGAAAAATAAGACATGCCAAATAATTACAGTGATGCAAAGAGCTGGGGATGCAATACAAAATTTCATATTAAATCAAGTCAAAAGTACCTCTTGGCTTGGTGTGCTAATGCTTTCTGCAACCATTAAATTTGGCTGCAGTTCTGCAATACAATACTGGTGAGAAAATGCAAAGATTATGACTATGCTCTCTTAAAAGACAAATCCTAAAGCTGGACAATCAAGGTATGTAAATCAATGTCAATGTATTACCCTAACCAGCAGGGAAACACAAAAGTATAGGGGGGGAAAAAAAAAAACAAAAAAAAACCAAAAAAACAACCCTCCCAGGCTCCTGTGATTATGAAAAGGAGAGAGACATGTTTATGTGAAATCCCAAAATGTTTCACCTGGCAAATGTCCCGGAAGAGGAGAGCCCAGAAACCATTTTTCCTTGTCTGCCTCTTGGCAGGAGGTTTGCTGGCTTTCATTTTGTGCCATGGAGACTATACTTCTTCGTTCTAGTGGACACCACAAGGCAACCCTGCCGATAAAAACAAACAGATGCCAACCTCATTCTCTTGATGTACCCCACAAGGCGCACACAAATTAGTAATCAGAGTAGGGAGTTCAAGGTCCCCAAGGTCCCTCTGACCTTTCTATTCCCCTTCTCTGGCCTCCCCTATGGTTCAAACAGCTAGAGTCCAAGTTTTTTCCCTTCCCTCATCCACTGTATAATGCAAAAAAATTCCCCCAAAAAGTACTGTTATGTTTCCTCCCAAAGCAAATGACCTTATAAAATGGACTTTAAAATATTGAAAGCTTGCCTGCTCATGATCTTTTTTTTCCTTTTCTAAGCCTATGCATATGCACATGCACTTGAAGGCATTCATGGTGTTTTCTGAATGACAAAGTGATCCTGAAGGATACACAGGTTTTCAGGAAGAGTTTGGTAGCTTTGGCTGTACCCCCTCCATCATCTCTTCTCTGCTTTGCCTGCAATGATTGTGTTATTTCTCAGTAAATCTAGACAGTTGAAATAAGTAACTGAAGTGCTGGGGTTAAATCCCCAGCCCTGAATGAGAGTTGGCATATGAATGATGCCCACAGCCAGGACATTCCTGATTGGTTTTCATCCAGGGACTGACCAGCCTTGGGTAGGAACTGATGAGGAGATCATCACCAGGTGCCCCCACCTTCCACAATAACTTGGAGGAGGGGCAAGAAGCCATCCCTACAAGAGCTGATGCTGCTTGCAGTGGGGTTGTATGGTCTGCTCACGTGGTGCATGTGTTGTGTGTGGTTCTGGGTATTGAAAGCGCTCCTTGATGTTTCATAGGAAATGGAGCTTCCCAGGATGGTGGTGCAAGATGATTGGACTGATCACCTGGGTCCTTCCATCTACCATGGTATGGTTCTAGAGTCAGCTTGCTCCTTTCTGTGCACACTGTGCTGTGAGTGAATGTATCAACTTATTTGTCCTTCCAGTAGTCTGGCATGTTGGATTGTTGGTCTATGATTTAAGAGTGGAGAGAGGACTTTGGCTGTTGGTTTGCCTGTTGATGATAGTTTCCTTCTTAGTCAGGCAAGCAGTCAGCAGAAGAATAATGGAAAAAAAAAATTTTTTCCTGGTAAAGTTGAATAAATTAATTTTTGTACTTTGTTGAACCATCTAAAATTACATAGGTCTTAGAGATCTCATTGCTTGTCTGATTGCTGATGAAAGACTGTCCCTTCTAACAACCTGGTGTTTGCCTTATAAGTGCTATCACTTTGAAGGAAAGTTCTTGCCTATTATCTTCAAGTCTGGAGGTGCTTGTCGACCTCCCAGTAATGCACAATGATACACCTTTTTATCTACACTTGCTTCAATAATATATATTGAAACCTATGGCTTGATATTTGATAGTGGTTGTGGTGGGGCATGTGAACTTACTGTGAAATACTTATCAGCTAAATACAGTGTGTGAAAAATAATGTAATCTTGTAGAGCTGGACATTGATCTTATAAGCACTGAAAAGTGCAACTGGTGAATCTCGTACCTGGTTTATTCTGCATCTCCCACTTACAGAAGTAATATTTGCTGGTATGAACTCTTCAGGTCTACCAGGATTTGACATGAAAGTTGCTGTAATGAGCTGATTATACTTTTCTGCTAAGCCTGTAATTAACTGAAGCAATTGGATCTTCAGCATATTGTTTTTATATTATTATTGATGAAGACTGATTAGAAGAGGAAAATACTTGGAGTTATTCACATACACTGAGTGCAGAGGCCAGTATTTATTCTTTTTAATGTCTATACTTGGTCACCTAATTGTCTGCAGACACAAGCAACCACTTGAAAAAGTGTTTTTTTCAATTATAATATTAAAATAATTTTTCTTATAAGAATAGAGAGGGGCTTTTGAGGAAAAAACTTGAGACCAAAGATGTTGTAGTTCTTCACATCCAGAGAGTACTGGTCAATGGCTCAATGTCTGGATGTACACAGGTGAAGAGTCATGTCCTTTAGGTCAATAGTGGGACCAATACTGTTTAATATCTTCATCAGTGTCACAGACAGTGGGATCAAGTGCACCTTCATCAAGTCTTCAGATGACACAAAGCTGAGTGGTTCAGTTGACAAGCCTGAGGGACAAGATGCCATCCAGAGGGACGTGGACAAGCTTGAACCTGTGTGAACACCATGAGGTTCAACAAGGCCAAGTGCCAGGTCCTTTATTTGGGTCAGGGCAACTCCTGGAGAGGGCATGCAGGATTGAGAGCAGCACTGCAGAGAAGGTCTTCGGGGTACTAGTGGGTCAAAAACTGGATGTGAACTGCAATGTGCACTTGTAGCCCAGAAAACTAACCATATCCTGGGTCACATGGAATTAAGTATGTCCAGCAGGTCAAGGGAGGTGATTCTACATGTCTACTCAGCTCTGATGAAACCCTACCTAGAGTATTGTGTCTAGCTCTGGGGCCACAAAGGCATAGACCTGTTGGAGTGGGTCCACAGGAGGTCTACAAAAATGACCAGGGGGCTAGAACACCTCTCCTATGAAGGAAAGCTAAGAGAGTTGGAGTTGTTCAGCCTGGGGAAGAGAAGGCTCTGGGGAGATGTTGTTGCAGCCTTACAGTACTTACAGGAGGTTTATAAGAAAGATGGGGACAGACTTTTTAATAGGGCCTGTAGTGATAGGACAAGGAGTAATGGTTTTAAACTAAAAGAAGGGAGATTTAGACTAGATATAAGGAAGTTTTTTTTGGTTTTTTTTTTGTTTTTTTTTTTTTTTACAATGAATGTGTTGAAACACTGGGAGGTTGTAGATGCCACATTCCTGGAAGCATTCAGGTTGGATGGGGCTCTGACAGCCTGATCTAGTTGAAGATGCCCCTGCTCACTGCGATGGGGTTGGACTAGATCACTTTTAAAGGACCTTTCCAACCCAAACCAGTCTATGATTCTAGTTGAAAAAGACATTTCTGTCTGAATTACTGGCTATCCACAGCTGCTTGTAATATGGCCTTAAGTACAGATCTGTAAAGTGAAATAGAGGGGGCAAAGGGTACTTGTCCACATCCACACTGTGGATTTCATGGGCATTTATTTCAAGACAGCTTTAATCTGAGCTGGTGAACTGAATCCTCTTCAGGTGTGATTAGGTGTAATTCTGGAATATACCTGACTATTTAGTTTTATACCTAAAGGATCCAGATTGCTCTTGCTGGTGGATGACTCACCAATGTGAACCAGTTTTAATGTTTTTCAGCCATTTGCTTCTATCTCACACTGTTCATCTGAACTAAGAAAATAACTGGACACAGACATGAAGAGGTATATTATATAGCAACAATGTGCTTTAACCCCATCTGATAACAAAACCCCACAAAGCCACTCACTCAGTCCACCCCCTGGGATAGGAAAGAGAATCAAAAGAGTAAGTGAGAAAACTTGTGGGTTGAATTGAAGACACTTTAAAGGGTAAAACAAAAGCTGTGGCTGCAAGCAAAGCAAAATAAGGAATTCATTCACCACTTCTCATCGGCAGGCAGGTGTTTGACCATCTCCACGAAACCTGGGCTCTATCACACTAACTGTTACTTGGGAAGACAAATGCCATCACTCTAAACATCCTCTCCTTCCTTCTTCCTTCAGCTTTATATGCAGAACATGACATCACATGGTATGGAATATCCCTTTGTTTATCTGGGTTAAGCTGTCCCAGCTTTGTACTTTTGCAACTTCTTGCACACCCCCAACCTATACATTGATGGAGTAGTGTGAGAAACAGAGAAGGCCTTGACTCTGCACAAGTGCTGCTCAACGATAATGAAAACATCCCTGTATTGTCAACACTGTTTTCAGCACAAATACAAACTGTAGCCCCATACTAGTTACTATGAAGAAAATTAACTCTATCCCAGCCCAAACCAGCACAAACTTATATACATATGCTGCATATAGAGCAACACAAAGAATGTTCACACTACACATTCATCCTGTGTCTGCCATTGGTCTTATATCTTAATGAGCCTTCTGGTCCACTGTGTTTGGATTAAGACACTGCTTTTATTTGCAGTATTCTTTCTGAGAGTGAATCTGGTTTGTGAAGGACCTGTGCAATCATTGCTCCAGTAAAGGAGGTCACCTAACAGATACATTTCAACCACAGCTTTAAAGAAAACTTAGCCAACCAAGCAAACACCCATTTCATCTGACAGGCAGCAGTTAGCACTGCAGCTGCATAATGGTCAGCTGGTTGCAACTGTTGTGTGGTTTCCTGTCATGCTCCTGGTGGGAGGGAGCTGAGGATCTCTTAGAGGAAGTGGCTGCCTTCTGACATCTTACTCTTAGATTTTCCAGGGATGTCTAGAGAGAGTCAGAGGAGGCACTAGAACAAAAGTGAAGTGGTTTAGTCAGTCACCCATAAGTGTAGACCTATGGGTGTAACTAAATTACAGAATAAATTAAAAAAATCATCCTTAAGTCTTCTCTCTCTCTTCCAAATGTTTCTCAACACCAGTTTAACCAGTTAAAACTGGGAAAGTTTCAGTAACTAAAAGCAGAATCATTCAATATATATTATATATTACTTATGTATTTACAACCACCACTTTAATTTTTACCTTTGACAAATTATTTCAGCTTACTTCTGCTATTACTATGGTATTGATTAATTTTATTTAAAATTATAGCATATCGAACTTTGCTACTGCATAGCAGAGAACTTTTATGATGCAGACTGTGTGACAAAAGATGTCACATAGATATATCCAGATCTTTTTGTCTCCTACAGAATCTCCCTCTACAACTGGTAAAAAGGTCTCTAAATAATAATAGTGTAATGGACACAAAGAGTTAAAATTCCAGATCAGCAAATAATTCAACATCACACTAAACATCTAAATCTATGCCTTATCACAAACTTATTTTGTAGTGCTGCTGTGGTTAATTATTACAGGAAGCCACAGAATGTTATATGAAGTTTTTGTGGCCTGCTAAATTAAATGAATGGATTTCTGATTGACTGGTTGCTGTTAATCAATTGGATAAAACTTCAGGGAGTCTATTAAAGAAAACTGGATTTCAAGGAGCTTGTTAATCATGATGGGAAAACTACAGTTGTTGCTCATTTCTGTTATAATGAATATGATGATTCTGTTATAATGAATGATGATCAAGATTTCAAGATCAGACGAGATGAAGCTTTGAGTAGCTTGATCTAGTTTGAGATGTCCCTGCTTATTGTGGGGGCATTGGGCTAGATGACCTTTGGAGGTCCCTTCCAGCCCAGACATTCTATGATTCTATGACCGGTAAATTAGGAATAATCTGGTTGCTGAAACAGGAGAAAGAACATGAATTTGTCTGCTATATGATTACCAAAACTTTTGTATTATCTTAAAGCTTTGCATTTCTTGTAAATAAAAGGAAAGAAAGAAAATAAAGTTTCTGTTAGTTGTAGTAGAAACTGGTAGTAGTAGTAGAGTTTAAGGACTATTTGTAAGTGAGACTTCTGCCTATGTGCATGATATTGTGTTGCTATTCAGATTATAGATGAGTGGAAGTATCTTAAAAGAAAGCTATAATATTATAACTACCTCCAAAACTGCTTATTGAAAACAAAGTTTTCAGAAAAGTTATATTAATGTAAGGTTCCATTTTTTATTGTGAGGATAAATATGATATTTTCAAAAAAAACCTGAAAATATTCTACAAAATATTGGTTTTGCACCTAAACAGTAAAACCTCATCCAAATATGTTTTTTCTTCTGTTTTACGTTTTTTCCCAGGCCTGAAACATTTTGTATTTTAAGTCTTGATTTAATGTCAGTGTTCTAAATTAACTGAAAAGTGTTCTCCTGTAGAACTACATACAACAGAATGCTGTTGCTTTTACAAAGCATTGCGCTTCAATATTGCAATACATGTAGGATGAAATGCAGTAATCCCATCATAAATCTAATTATCAAAACACTTCTTTCTGAGATTGCCCCCAAAGACTGAAGCAGTAGGATTTATGTCCTTATTTAGAAGGTGAGCTCTATTATGTGGGGACTTCCCCTTTGTGGGTGTTTGTACAAGGCCTGTGCAGGGGACAACTTTAGTTTCTATACAAAAAGACTGCCTTTTAGATGTCTTTCCAATGCCTCTGTCACAGTTTATGCAGCACCTTTGCATCTCTGTACTTAGATGTTGATGGTGATCCGTTATTCCACCCATCCCATTAATTCCTCCAGCTCCGGTTAACCTGGTGATCTACTTGGTGATGACATCTCTTTAGACTGTTTGTAGTCATGTTATGGAGTCAAACCATTGAAATGGGTCAGCACTTTATTAGAGACTGTTTCAAACTTAGAAACATCTCATTAGTACTTTAATGCTCATTAGCAGGAGTGAAACAGAGAATGTAGATCCTGAGTGCTGAGCTGAGGGCCAGTCAATGATTTAGCTAGATACATGTCAGGAATGATACGATTCACCAAGCATTGCTGCAGTATATAAAAAAAATGCCTGTAGACAAATATCTTAGAGTGAAAGTTCAAAGTTTGCTAGAAGACAGTGAGAAAAGGTTAGTCTTTCTACGTTTCTATTGGGAAAAAGATACTATATATTGTATAGAAGTCAAAAGCTTGCAAATCAATACTTAACTTTTAAATCGGTCCAACACAGGGAAAAGCCAGTGGAGAGATGAGAATAAATGATTATAGTGTTCATTTTGAAGAGATAAATGGTCTGGCTTTACTAGGTTAAATGGGTCTGGTATATAAGACATATATAATTTAGCTAGCAAAGAACAAACAGGGCGAACTGACCCTTTTGCAATGGCAATAGATTATCAACCTTACCCATCCGATTGTCATTTTGAAGAGTAACATGGTCCTCCAAGTTAATAAGCAAAACATAAGAATTAATGTAATAGATCTACACAAAATTCAGTGTTCACTTTTTAATTTCACAGGAAAAAAGAATGAAACCAGTGACAAGCCAGGAAAAGTTCCAGTGGAATCAAGGACCTTGAGGCAATACAATGCTGTTCTAGGAGTTCAGTTAAATAGGTGTGAAAAAGGCAGTTATTTTTCACACAGGCATTTTGCTGGCAACCTCAATAACTGTATTTTGTGCTGCTTTTGTTTTTGTTTTCAGTTTTGTGATCTGAATCACTGCCAAACACTGGGAAAAGCTAAATGGGACACAAACTGTTGGGCAGTCATTCTAAAATTTTCTTCCATTAAAACCAGAGATCAGTTCTTTTTGCTACTGCAGACTTCCTTTGTAAAAGCACAAATCTCACCTTGAATTCCTTCTGCCTTAGGATCCCCCACTGAAGCTGGAGGCCCTGCTTCCTGTAGACCTTACAAGGCAATTAAAGGCATTAGATTGCAAATACCATCAGTTGATGAATGCTATAGCAAAGAGGACTTAAGACATAGGCAGTACATGACATCAGCAGGGGGTTTTGTGCTAGAATGAAAGAAATCTGAAAGCAGATTCATATCTGCTGCTACAAGAGGAAATACTTCTCCTGACTGGTAAAGAAATACATCTTTTTGTTGTTGGAAGATGTGGCTCACAAACTGCATCAGGGGTTTGTGTGGATCCCACGTAAGAGGAAGGGTGACCAGAACACATATCCCCCACAAAGTAGTCACATTCTAAAGAAAGTCTGAAAGCAATACTGCTTCATGGATAAAGCTTCCACACCTTGGCCAGCAATAAACATTTGACTCCTGTTGCCTACCTCAAGAGTGGGCACTCTTATTACTGAGCTAGTGGATGGGGGAATCTGGGGAGAAGGGAACCATTTTTACATTGCTGATTGGGAAGATGCATTTCAGAACACATCTCTAGTCAGCCCAATAGGCACTAATTTGTGAGTTGACGAGATCTGTCAGGTGTCTAGTGTTCAGGAGCATTAGATTTAGTGGTGAACATGTTCAGAAATAGACTTCTAAGCAAAAAGAGGTGATGACAGTATAGGTGCCTATGGACAACAGCTCACATATTAGACAGATCTTAAAGAAGGCTTTTTAATAAATGCCTTTTGATGTGGTTTGTGGATTTGATTCTGGGTTAACTGGTAGTGTTCCATGTTTGCTAATGTAGTACAGAATGAACAAGTTATACTTAAAGATACATGTAACATGCAATGCCAGTAATATATGCCATTGATAATATTCTATATAAGGACATAGGTACAGATATAGATATCGATGTCTACATGTATAGATATAGAAGCCAAAAAAGGCAGAGATCCAAAGATGGCAGCCAACCACAACTCAAATACTTTGATAAATTTAGATAAGCATGGTGAAAGTAGTGGTGTTCCCCACCAGGGGCCAGTACTGTGTCCAGTCTTGTTCAACATCTTCGTCAATGAGCTGGATGAAGGGATGGAGTATACTCTCTGCAAGTTTGCTCAAAAAAACCTCAGAGGACTAGCTGATATACCAGAAGGCTGTGCTGGCCACTGAACGAGACCTGGACAGGCTGGAGAGTAACCTCATGAAATTGAAAAAGGACAAGTGTAGTCCTGCACCTGTGGAGGAATAACCCCATGCACCGTACAGGTTAGGGGTTGGCCTACTAGCAAGCAGCTCTATGGAGAAGGACCCTTGGAGTCCCTGTGGATGGTAAGTTAACTGTGGGCCAGCAATGTGCCCTTGTGGCCAAGAAGGCCAATGGTATCCTGGGGTGCATTAATAAGAGTGTGACAGGAAAGTCGAGGGACATTCTCCTCCTGCTCCTCCTCCTCTACTCAGCCCTAGTGAGGCCACATCTGGAGTACTGTGTCCAGACAAGGAAATACTGGAGAGAGTCCAGTGGATGGCTACAAGGATGAGTAAGAGACTGGAACATCTCTCGTATAAGGAAAGGCTGACAGGCCTGGCTCTGTTTAGTCTTTAGAAGAGAAGGCTGAGAGGGAATTTTCCCATTGTCAAGAGGATGCGGCTGTTCTCTTTTCAGTGATACCCAGTGACAGGACAACAGGCACAAACTGGAGCACAACAAGGTCCACATCAACATCAGGAAAAACTTCTTTCCAGTGAGGCTGACAGAGGACTGGAACAGGCTGCCCAGAGAGATAGTGGAGTCTTCTGTAAGGACTTTCAAAGCCTGTCTGGATGTGATCCTGGGCAACCCACTTTAGGTGAACCTGCTTTGCAAGGGAGGGTGGACAAGAAGATCTCTAGAGGTCTGGTCCAACCCCTGCCATTCTGTGATTCCACAAAAATAATAAAAATAATTTGTGTATGTGTCAGCTCATGGCTGCACTTGAAACGGCCAGGGTATGCTGCAACTGAACTCTAACACTACCTCTTGTTTCTGTAGAGTAATTGTTTCAACCCATATTTAACCACTAACGAGGTATTAATACGGACAGATGGAAATGTGGGATTAACTGGCTAGCAAACAGACTTGAAACAGGGCACTAATTATTCTTCTAGTGGAGAAATGAGAGTTAACAATGATCAGGCTGCTTTTATAGTCAGGCACAGTGGATTACATTGCAATAAAATTAACATGGATAGGACAGACATTTTATTGTTCTTCCTTTCTTTCTGTCTTTCTTTACCAGAGAGGAAATTAACTATTTTTGCAAGCTTGCAAAGGAAATACTGAGCCATTCATATTTCCATGTAAAAAAAAAAATAAAAATACTCAAGGCTGGATGCTTCCCTGACATTGCCTTTAATCAGAGAGAGAGAACTGAGTCTAGTACAGTGTCATGTTGTACAGCAGGCTTGGTATAATGATCCTTTCTGGCCTTAGAAGTCCTTGAATTTACCTTTTTTTTTTTTTTTTCCTTAAATTCCCTAATAAGCTGGAACTTCTCACTCTTCAATGAAATGGGAAAAAGCCTGAAGAAACTTGGGTCTTTTGACATGAAATTAACACACAGGCTTATTTCTGCCTCTCCTGTATGAGAGAATTCTTTTGTTTTAGCCATGGTTCTGAGACAAAATGCTCTCTTATCTAATTGCTAGAGCCTTTACCATAGAGATGGTGGTTCAGAGTCCTTTGTGCAAAACTGAGAATGACCTCCATTTCACAGCATAAGCAAGTGTACTACCCATTAGGGTAGAGCAATAAAAGAGAATTGAACTTCCACTTTTTTTGTGAGAGAATACTGACCAACCATATTAACTCCTGGTGAATCTAGGTGAAGTTGAAGTCACTTCTTCAGCTCTAGAATGTAGCACCTCTTTTCCAAGGATCACCCTTTTTTTCTAAGAAATCTAAGATTATTTTTGGTTTTTAAATGAGCTTTTGTGAATAACATTTTTAGGAGAAAACTGCATGGCCAGATAGGTACAGAGAAGCTACTTGTCTCACAACCCAATTTGACCAGACATTTGCTAGCTCGAGTACAGGATGTGAATATCTGTCCTGCAGATATTCTTTAGAAAAACAAAAATGAGGGGCACAGCTAGCATGCTGTCCCTCCTTAGGGTGGTTTTCTGTTCACATGTGTACCTGCTTAGATATCTAACTGTTCTCATCCATCACATATGGAAAACCTGTGCTTATTTTCACATGGTAAACTCTGTTCCACCATGGTGGCAGAACATCTAAAAGTTAGATTTTAAAATGTTGTCTGTTATATATCTGGAATTCTTTTGCAGAAGCAGGGTTAAATTCTTAGTGAAGAGAATTTGGCTACTGATTTTCCTTTCAGAAGCAGGACTCTGATGAGCAGTTGTCTTTGGGGTCATGGGTGAACACTCTTCACAGAATAATTATGGCAAGGTATCTGTTGCCTCTTGAAAAATTAGGTTTACAGCACAGGCTGGGACTGGCTCAGTAAAATTCCAGCCTAGTGCATCAGAAAAAGAGGAAAGGACAGATCACAGCAGGATTTCTGTAACTTAGCCAGATTTCATTAAATCAACTGATGGATAACTTCTAAGTGATCAGTTTAGCCAGTTTGTTAAAAGGGATTCGTTACCAGCAGAAAGTGTATCATTTCAAAATTTCTACAGGCAATTCAGGTTAAGTTCTTTACAGCTGTGCAGTCATGCACAAACAGGGTCCTTGCAAAGAACCAAACTGTGCCATTCAAGGGAGGTATGTGCCCACACAGGGTCTCTAGCTGGACAGTGGTAGGGTCCTCTGACACTGCAGTCAATAGCTTTCCAGCTGGAGCACAGGAGGAAAAGAAAACCTATTACTGCTTGTGACTCCTGGTCAGGATTTACCTGGGGAGCTATGGCTACACATTATCCTGGATTCCAGAGTGAGCTTAAAAATGTTTTCCATGCATATATTCTTTTTCCTGGGATGTCCAGTCAGACTAACATTTTCAAAAGTCTTCTTTCTGCTTTATAATCCTTTTCTCCTGGATTTAAGCTCTCAGGAAAGGAAGATAGTCATCATAGAACATAATTTGCTACTATGACTTCTTTTTCACAGAAGAAATAAATCTTATAGCATTGTTCTTTGACATCTCTCTCCTTTAAAGTGCATGTAGAAGAAGGGGGAAAAAAAGAGCTTAGTCTTGTAAAATATTGATCAGTCTTTCCTCTGTGAAGGAGATGAAGCTATCCGTTTGAATAAGGACTGCTTGCAGGGTCTACTCCTGAACAGGTATATTTGCTATCTTCAGTTCTCAGTTGGACTGCAGCGTAATGGCTACTTCTTGAAAAAAAGGCTTTTAAGAATTGAAATATATCTCGTCAGAGAAAAGACCAGTTAGAATCCCCGAGTTTTCCAAAGAAACTATTTTACTTGCCTCCATTTTCCAGGTTTGAGTATGTATTCTTTCCTCACGTTAACTTGTTCTGGCAAGCAGTGTTTCTTGCCTGAAATCAAGCCTTATTCTGTTTCTAGGGTTACAAGAAGAATATTTAAAAAAATAAAAAAAAGAGCAAAGAGCAGACCAGACTAGTACTCAAAAGTTTCCAGGTCTCTTTTGCAATACAGAACCCAAGGGTTTTCATAGGGTCTAAATTTGGCAAAATCAGCTTTCCCATCCCTCCCTAACTTTATTTTTCTGTCCTCTAACTATTTTTACTCCAAGTTTGTCTCTGTGGATATAGAGAAAAGATCTATGGATAGGAGTCTGGGAATAGGATAAGAAAAGTACAACTTCCTGCAAAAATTCAATATTGTTATGCTGAAAGGAAAATAAAAAAACACTGGAAATGAGCATATATTATCATAAATGTATGGACACTGTATAATGCAGTGATTCATGTTAATCAATAGATCTAGTATGGTGTCTAAGAAAAAACAAACCTGTAGTCTTATCTTCATTTCTTTAGTGCATGCAATGTTTTCTTGCGATGCAATAAGGTCATTAGGAAATATCTAAGATCTTATTCTGGTGTAGCAATAAAAAAGCTGATGTTAGCTGTCTCAGGTAGCTTCAGCTAAAGGTGTTCAGAATGGCAAGTTTTATAGACCTCGTTTGTAGGCACACACCATCCGAGTCAGACTATGAAGCTGAGGAAGGTAGTCACATCACTTCTTTAAGAGCTTGGATACCTAAGTCACACATGTAGGTTCCTCCATTCTCTGTGATGGCAATGGAAAGCAGTAAGAGGCAGTTCAGTACAACCAGATATTTATATTAAGTGCCTAACTAATGACTAATTTAAACAACTTTGTTGTGATTCCTGTGGCCACCTATCTGTCTTCCATTCTCTTAAAGAAAAACTGAGGATCTGGATCTCTTCATTAAGGTGTTAAAATTAAGTTGGACAGGATCCATAGTCCCCTTTTGCATTAGATTGGTACTTTAGAAGTGTGTTTTCTGCTGGCACTATGGCTTCATACAGTACTGTAACGTTCAAGCTACTAATCAGTAATTGTCGGTTTCTTTAAAAAGGTTATATTTTTTTTAAATAACATCATTACTGGCACTGGCATTTAGAAAATCCACCAAGTCTCATGAGATGATGAAAAAAGATGATTAAAATTGGAGTGGATGGCCACTTGCATAATATTTCTATGTCGAGCAGGACTGTATTTGACTTAAATTGAATATAAAATGTACAGAAATATCTGCAAGGTCTTAGGCTCTTCTGTGTGGTTCTAAATGCAAATTAAGATCAAAAACTTTGTGTGTTATATTTTCATTTTATTGAATGCATTCATAACAAAATGAATGGTTTTCAAAATAAAGTTGAAGAAGTACTTTGTCTCTTCTTAGCAGAATACTGATACTCTGTTTTCCACTTTATTTCCAGCGGTGTTTGGGAACTTTAATTGGAAGAAATACATGTATTCAAAATGTGAATTTGATTTACTTTCTTCAAAAGAGATGTTATCATCTTTTGCATTCATACAAAGTTAAAAATAGATTTGACTGATGATGTAGATTTATTTAAAAAATTCTGCTGGCATTATGACTTCTTTAAAAATCTTAGGGTTTTTTACTGACAGATATGCAGGAAATCCATCAGTATTTGATATCTGTATAGGATTCTTGCTTGACTGGAGTCAAGTCTCCAGCTGCTGTGAGATTTAATAACACCCTGGTTATGATATCATCAAATAGCAAAACCTTCTGGACAGCTGGAACAATTTTTACACTAATGTTGTAATTAGATACAAGGAATTGTCTTGGTACAGAAAATTACTTAAGGCTCAGACAAAATACAATGTACCACTTACTAGCCAAAGGTCAAAGAACTTGTTTCCAAATCCACCAGCCTGTTCTTTAGAGGAATTGTCTGGGAACGTTGAGTCCTGGATAGTTTGACTGAAGAGCTCATATGGAAAGACAAAACTACAGTTTCCAACTAAAATATTTTTCTTATCACAACACCTTATTCATACCATAGGCCAGTAGTTCAATGTTATTCTCTGAGATGGAAACCTCTACATCAGTTTGGATCCATTTCATAATGGACACTTTAAGATACTGGTTTTTTTGGTTTTGTTTTTTTTTCTGAATATAAATATGAATATTTCACAAGAAAGTGCATAAAAAAATATAAGCTTATTACTAGAAAAAAGCAACTTCATGTCTGGGCTGATTATACCCCTTTGATACCCAGACTTGCTCATTGTATAAGATCCATGTCAATTGAATACAGCATGAGGCCCTTGCAAGTAGGTTGTGCTTCTCAAAGCCTGCCATTTGGCAAATTTGGTCCATTTTTGTTCATAGTTATTCAATTAGTGGTGGTTCATAGAATCATAGAATAGTTTGGGCTAAAAGGGACCTTAAAGATGCCATGTGCCAGCTGTGGGCAGGGACACTTTCCACTAGGCCAGGTTGTTCAAAGCCCCATCTAACCTGGCTTTCATATATATTTGATAAAAGTGTATTGATTCAGACTGATTAAAGGTACCATTTGGAAGGTGAATTCTTTCAAGACCAAAATGATGTTACATAGCACTGTTATTGACAAAACTGAATTTGGCACACAGATAAAAGATTGAGTCAGAAATCCTTGGATGATTTTAAAAACTGAAGCTGTAAAACTTGGCAATGTTTTAAATTTTTTAGAAAGCAAATTTGTAGTGTTTGATAAAAGAGTGGGATCTAAATCAGGTCCTCTAAATTCAGAAGAACAGAGCTGCCTATGATGTTAGTCTGAGTTTTTTAACTGCTACACTAATCAGAAAATAAACTATTCAAGTTTTTTTTATGCACTGCAGTATTATTTTTACTTCATCAATAGTTACTTGAATGAATGTGAAATGAGTTAAAGTGATTTGGCTGGGATTCAGTAATGCGTGGGAAATACTTAAGATGGAGTCAAGAATGCTGCAGTCAAAATTAATCCAAGAAAAATAAATACCCATCCCCCTAAGTGGCAAAAATTATATTGTAATAGTGAAGAAAAATATGTGTGAAAGGGAGGGCCCTTGAACTAGATAGCTAATTTCTTTGTACAAAGTGTAGTATTCGGGCTGGTGAATGAAGACTAAAATCTAGCAGCATTTTGAATATTACCTTTGTTTCTCTCTGTACAGAGAAAAAAACAACTCCCCTCCAATCAATTTTCTGAAAAACAGAGAAAGGGGAGATGGAAGTGAAAGTGATTGATTTCACAGAAGGTGAATCAAAGAATGGCACCAAGAGAGGTGATTAATTAAGTTTAGAAGGCAGTTAGGTATGTTTCTGATTGGTTGCTCAAAAAAAAAAAAGAAGTGAAATGACAATGTTAAATAAACCAAACTGACAAAACTTTTGTCTTTTCTTCTGCATTGCATATAATATGGTGAATTTGTGACATTGTTCCTAATGTGATGTGCAACATTTGGGCTTTGATGAGGTTCATCAGGTCTCCATAAATTCTCCGTCAACCTCTTAAATTCACTCTACTTCCCTCCTTGTATCCCATCACTGAGATCACAAGAGATTCCTGAGTGAACCCAGACTTACTTTTGTCTCCTAGTGCCAGAGAACATGTTTCTGAGTGACTGACGAGGAAGAGATGGTGGCCCTGGACATTAAAGGGAGAGTTTGTATATGAATATGAAGGTGAATATCCCAGGTGGAAAACTGTGCTATAAACCCCAAGTATCATGATTTGATATCTGACAGCTGCATAATATCAGAGTGTTTTTTTCCTCTCCCAACCTACCACCTGTCCAACTAAAAATGGAAATGGTTTATGTTCCCCAAAGAGTAACTGACTGACAGCCACTGTAGGAAAGAGTAGTAGAGCCCCATTGTGACTGTGGCATCTCTAAAGCAATGAGAAGGGAAGTGGTGAGATCACAAGGATACTCCCTCTGCTGGGATCAGGCCAATTTTTGTTATCCAGAAGGTTGAACTATGCATACCCAGGCATGGAAGAGAGCTGGACTGTGTTTTTAATTGAAATTAAAGAAAAAATGCACTACCCCAAAGGGTATATATATTTTTTTCTGGTTTGTAACCCAGAGATACATGGTATAGTGGATAATATCTGTTCATTACATAGCAAACAATCTAATATTTTTTTGACACAGTGTATGTTTATATTAGTTTCAGGAGGGTAAAAATATAAACTCACTGGAGTCTCTGATTTCCCTAGGTAATAAAGTTATTCAGAGAATATTAGTTGACAGCTACACTCACTTACAGTCATGAATTCTGCAAGGGCTGGTATGGAAGTTTAAAAGGCCAGTCATCTCTTTCTCTCCCCTAAGTCTTCATTATAATGTATTGCACTATTTTTTAGAAACTTTCAGTCTACTTTTTGGCAGATGTGACAGGCGGCTGTAACACTGATACCATCAGTGCTGTTCTTCCTACTTCTCACAATGATTCCTAGCACACATTAATTAACAGAAATAGGAAAGGTGCAATCAATTTATTTAATGTATTTAATTAACAAGGACTTGCAAGTTGCTATCAGATAAAATTTGGCTTGTGCAATTGCAATTCCAAGAATTTTAATGAAAATCTTTTTTTTTTTTAAATAATAACATGTGCTTTTCAAAGTTTTCTTTCATTAATGAGAATATTTTAGGGCACATAGGAGGGAAACATGAACAAATCTTATACAGCTTAGCAAAATATAAAGACATTGCATAAATGTAGGGCTTATGTTTTTAAAAGCTCAGTGTTAGGCAGAGGGAGGAGCAAGGAAGGAGGAAAGGTTTAGAATGTTTGCAAGAACTGGGTTACCTTTTCCTTACATTTGCTTACCTATTAGGAGTTATTAGTAACATTTTAAAATATGATTTTACAAGATACACTTATGAAATGTTTCTTACCATATACACAAATATGCCACAAGTTAATTAAATCACATGTGTAATTTTAAATAATTGAGTTAAGTACATTTAGTGGAGAGTTCAGTGGGACTAGTAATGAAATCCTTAGCACAGTATTTAATTACCTCCTTGTGTGATACAAGAGAAAAAAATTGCTGTTACAAACTGATCTAAAGGTCAGGAGATTCAGCCTGTATTCAGGCAGATCAAGGAGTACAGCTAAAATATGGAGGTAGTTTATGAAAAGGAATGCTTTAGCTAATCTTTTGTGGTAGGGCTAGAAGGAGATAAACATTTCCTAATGAAATCAGTGATCATTTGAGGGCTTTGCAGTTCACCTGCAAATGAACTGAGTTTGAAATGACATAATTAATAGCCACCTAAAAGAAAAGCACCTTGGACTATGTGCTTGTCACAAGAGATGTTTGTGATTTCCACTCATTTCTCTACTAGAGGAAATATTTTGAAAAAGCTTAAGTCATGTTCAAAATACTCTTATTTTGAAATTTAAGCTTTTTTATAATTTAAATGGTCAGTGACACATTTCAAAACTGGAAAAAAATCTTCATTGAATAAGAGGAGGAGGAGACATGAGCAGTAACAAATATTTTCTTAAGTTCTGAATTTAATCACAATGCTGAATGGGGATTGTTTAAAGTTTAAATAAAAAATATACAGAGTGGTTGCTGCTTTCTGTAGGGGCAGCAGCTCCCAAGATTCCTACCCATTTGCAGACCACTGCATGAATGCATTCTGTTGAAACATAAACCTCTATCTTCCCAGTTGTGTCAGCCTGTTGGTGTTCAATTCCCATACACTGGGAATGGGTAGGAGGGCTTAAAGATAATCCTGATTAAAAAGTTATAAATATGGATAACAATCACAGAAAAGCTATACATTTTTGCAATTCATTGCTATAAGCAGACAAAACTAGGGAAAATAAATGTTTCTTTCTCTCCTATGTAATTCAGCAGATTCATACAAGGGAAAAATTCTGTAATTGAAATTGTAGTTGCAGTTGGGTTGTCCAGAGGGGAAGATAACAGATGCATTTATGTATTGTTTTATCTCTGCTAGTGCCTCTACATGCTGATAGCTCAACAGTTTCAAAATATGCAATATATTTGAAACTATCACAAATAGAATTTTCATGTACTTGTATAGTACTTAACGCTAAATACATTTTTCATATTAAAATCACAAAGGAAAAACCACGACTTCTTTATGGCACAACACAGAAATACACCAATTAATTGTACCTGGTTTGTATAAAATGTCAAAATAGTGGTTCAGGAAGGATTTTAGAAAGAGTTGACAAAAGACAAAAAGTTTAAGTTCCCATAAAAATGTACTGTCTACGATAAAATTGTAAGACAAATCTATAAGAAATTATAACAGTTGTTATGGCAAAAGTAAAACAAAATCATGGACACAGATGAGAAGAGTGAATTTTTGCTGTAAAAAGCATGAGGAATTAACTCAGGTGAAGATGTACACTATATATTTGAGAAGTGAGGAAGTACTGGTTTTCTGTGAAATAATTCTGTAAAATGAAAGGAAAGTGAGAAGATGGAGGTGGTGAAACGGAAGCTAGGGTTTCTTTGGCATTGCCTGCTGTAATGACACGTATGGAAGCAGGTTCATGTGGAATGAATGCTTGTGTGCGTGTACATGGATACTGCATTGCGATATTGTGTGCATCCGTTTAATTGTACCACAATTAACAGAGCTAAACTGGTTTATAATAGCTGGGAACACGGTCCATATATACGTTGTACAATTATGGTGTCTGTAATAACAGTCTGTTTTAGGCATGTTTTGTTCAGTAAACAAAGCTATGAAAATAAATGCAAAAGTGTATCACCACTGCAGGCTTGAAACTACTGAACTGTTATATACCTCGCATCATAAATAACTCCTATATACTAAGCTAATCCCTTGGAACAGATGCGGTATGGCAAAATAAAAGGACCTTTTTGCATTTAGTCTAAAAACCTTAAATACCATGAAAAAATACAGAATTAATGCTGAATTTTCTGTTTTTAGAGTCAACAAGTTATTTCCGTAATTGAAGTCATACATTTGTTTCTTAGAATTTGTCCTGCTACTTTATTGCCTTTGAAAGCAATTTGGAAGTGTTGGGTGCATAATAACCAATAAATCATATAAGGAAAGTAGAAAAGCATCTTTGTTCTTTAACAAACATGGCAGAGGCTGTAAAATGATGGCATTTTTTTAAAGCAAACAAACAAAAAAGAAAACATTTAAAAAATAATTGCATATTCAGGATCTGATAGTGTCAGACTGCCATGAGCTTAAAGAAGTGGAAAATTATCCAAATATAGCTGCCATAAACTGTTGATTTCAGAAACAGACCAGGGTCGTATTCGCAACAGATTTGTTTCCATTTAACTCTTATCTTTACATTATGTTATGTCACTGATTAAATACAGCAGCCCATGCAACAGTCATCAGGAAAGCAACATTTTAATTGCAAGTAAATGCAAGTGTATTAAATCTTATCTCCAAAGAGCAAATATTTACCAGGAGTTTATGATCACAGATAGACTTGTACAATAAACAAAGTATACAGTATGTGCTTATCTACATATGTATTTGACTTTTCTATTTAAAAAGTAATAGACTACTGAATGCAAGTACAGCATTGGCTCAATGCAAACTTTCATTCCTCTCCAATCCTGCAACGCTAAAGACCACACACACAAAAATATATTCCTGTAAGAGAGAAACATTTGTAAAGGAGCCTTCAGGATTTGAAGACTTTATGGGTCTTTGTAACATTTAGAATAAACCACACACATATTTTGATCTTTATTTCATTAGATGTGATCTGTGGTTTGTTGTGTCTGTGTAGATGTTTGTATGACTTTTATGCTATGAAAAGAATTATACATTTCTTTCGGTAATTCAAATCAGAAAAAAAGTATGAATATTATCTGCTTTTCAAGTTTGTTGAAAACCATATGACAAGATTATTAGTATTTTGAAGATAGAGTTCAGCACTGACTATCATATAATATACCCCAGATGTTATACAGCACCTAATTTAAGAAAAGATGAAATATAAAAGCAGGGTCAAAGATGATTAATTTGTATATTTTAAAAAGCTGGGTTTTGCTATCTTGAACAATTATAAAAGCAACACAAAATAGGACTACAGTAATTTGTCTTTCTGCATTTAAAATATTTGGAATAGAACAAGCCCTTGGGACAGCTGAAACTACATTTATTCCTAATAATCACCACATAGGTTAATCAATGTTTTAGAAAAGAAAACCAGTTTTCCAGATCCTACTGATTTACAAGAAAACATTTACAAGGTGCCATTAGAAGAGTCAGCCTCAGAATTTAAGAACATGAAGGTGACTTTTTGCTTTATCTGAATAGTATAAGTAAATTCGTCTTCAGGGATGGAAAATGGCAATTAAAAAGTTGCAGTTATCTCTCAGGAAAAAAGTCAAGTTGCTAGAATTAAAGGCTTCACCACATTGAAATATTTCTATTCCAATTTGATATTTCAGGGATAGATGACTCATGTTCCTTCTATTGTTTTGTTAGAGAAATAACCTAAAATGCTAAATTAAATGAAAAAAGAGGTTTTGGTAATTGATATAAGCAAAACACTCTGTCCTGATCTTGGAAATGTAAAGTTGCATGGCTCACTAAACTCAGCAAGATACTCAGAATACTATTATTTATGTGGAATTTTTAAGATGATCCTTGCACCTAAAGACTAATCATAGATAAAACTAAGTCTGAGATGGAAAATGGTATAATCAACATTTTCTTCATTTTCTACATTTACAAGCTGGAGTACAAGAAGTTCCACCTCAACATGAGGAAGAACTTCTTTACTGTAAGGGTTCCAGAGCACTGGAACAGGCTCCCCAGGGAGGTTGTGAAGTCTCCTGCCTTGGAGACTTTTAAGACCCGTCTGGATGCGTTCCTGTGTGACCTGCCCTAGACTAGATGGTCCTGCTCTGGCAGGGGGGTTGGACTCGATGATCTCCAGAGGTCCCTTCCAACCCCTAACGTTCTGTGATTCTGTGATTCTGTGATTCTTTCGATCTATCAATTTTGATGTTTATCATTACTAATTTTGTTTCCTATTGGACTGAGATTTTCCTTAATACTAAAAAGAGCTAAAATTCAAGGACAGTGAGTAAAGAACAACTCTCACATCTTTCAATATTCATCAACTCTCAGTATAATAGAGCAGAAGACCTTTAAATTCCACCCTTTCCTGGCTATGCCAAATCCACTCCCTAGAGCAGATCAGTGAGATGGAAGAATGCTCCAAGTTCTACTCCTCCATCATAACAGTGGCAGTGCTCCTTCTGGCATGATGCATCTCCAGCCACCTCTTAAATACAGGGTCCAATATAGGAGCTGGTGTGATTTTGCATAATTAAGCCTATAGTCATTTTGTGATCCAGTGAATGGCAGTGTCCAGAGACTTTGTTAGAGCACATGAAATGGTGCTAAATGTCCCATTGATAAGACCATTTCCATTTTGATAACAAACTTATGTTTGAGATATGTCTTTCAACCTTGTGCAGTTGGACTTCAGAGGCCACATTGTAACTCTCACACTGTCTCCATTATTTTGCATGAGTCTTCTGAAAGAGTCCAAAACGTCTGCCAGTGTCTTCATGTGGGCCTCATGAGATTATCTGTTCCTAGTAATGAAAAAAGGGGTTAATAAACAGTTTAAGTTTGTTAGGAGACAGGCAGAAGACAAGTAGCCTGCTAGATAATGCAAGACTCCAGGTTGTGCTCATAACCCAGAAAGTGATTTTAGGATAAAGAAATCAAATTGAATGTGTCAGGATCTCAGGATCCTATGGTTTTGCTGTGGGGCAATATTTTCATGATGTTCTCACAGTCAACAATGTGTTATTACACAATATGTAGTTATCGTAACTGAAGATATTTCTTTTGTTACCCAATCTGTTGACTATCCTGACTCAATGCCTGTGAGGGAGAGTTAATTTTTCATGTTGGCTTCTTCCACAGTGAAGCAAGGAAAGGGACGGTAAGATTTGTACTTCTGTCTGGATTACTGCAAGCTACAAATATGACTTAAAATCCTGTCTGTTCTTAATTTACCTATTCCTAGGTAGGATTCCCATTCCCTCTCTTTTAAACTGCTGCTGCCACCAGGAAAATGCCATGTTGTCTGTGCAACCAGCCTGTCTTGCTGGTCATCTGGCAAGAACAAACAAAGGCTAAACACACATTAGAGACCTTAGGAGTTTTCAGCAAGCTTTGTTTCTGCTAGATCTTATTCTCCTGCATCGTTAGTCACTTCAGACACCTCAGGTCAAGGCAGTGAATCAGCGTAGCTGGCTTTGGGCTGGAGCATCCTGCTGGCCAGCTGCTGTCGTGTGATTAACCAAAGGCACTGCCAGCACAGAGGCACCAGGCAGTCTACTGGTTTTGCAGACTAAGGGTGGCAGTGGTTGTAGCACTGAATCAGTCATCCTTCTCTGTCAAGTGGTGTCACATAAACCACACAAACTCCCAGATGATGAAAACCAGACTCTGCTATTTGAAGGCACGTCGTGTTTGTTACTACTCTTTATCTCCACCTGCTGGAGTTTGTTCCAAACATTCCAAATTCCAGCCCCTTTCTCAGAAGACGAAGTAGAAAAGCTATAGACATGACATGCCAATATCAGCAGTAGTAAATGCTTTAACTAGACATAGACATGTCTGGGTATGGACAGAAATAATTTAAAAATGTTAAAATGTTGCAGATAGACTTTTTCTGAACAAATATTCCAGCTTTCCCTTTTCAAAGAATTATAATTTCTATGTCTATGTTTTTCTCTTACAAAGTAATAGAAAATTTAGGATTTATAAAACTAAGAAAACAATTCAAAGCAAAACATACCCATACAGCAGGTTTTTTTAGTGTTAGAGGGTAATTCCAGTTTCTGCTATAAGAGATTATGATATAGCACTGTTAATTTTCTCCCTAAATGATAAAAGATAATACTAATTTATGGATCTTTACAATATTTAAAAACAAATAATACACATAATTAAGAACTCTATTCAATTGTATATGTTAAGAAAACTTGAAATTTCTGTCTGTATTTAAATAGATACCAGAGCTTGAATAATTGGATGTACAGGAGTGTAAGTAACACTAAATATAAGTTGAAGAGTTTAATTCACTAGCAGGTTTTCTTATGTGTGGAACTTTGTGGGGAAAAAAGGTAAACTGAAAATAAATTTTTCACATACTCTGACAGGAAGATATCTGTGGTTTATTTATCTCTTGTAGAAAACTGAGTTCTGTTGTATAAGCTCACTGCTTTTGAATTTTCCACCTCTGCTTATACATTTTTTAGGACACAGTTTTCTCATTGCAGTAGAAGGTAGCTGTTAGGAGACATTGTGGTCCTAAAAGAAGTGATTTAATATTGGTGGCTGGAATGAAGAGTTGCCTTTAATCCAAGCTTAATATTCATTGGTTAACTAATTAGGTTAGTTCACTGGTGTGGGATAATACTAATAGGTTCAATCCTGCTTCCTGGCTGGGGAGGCCTAAATTTTCAACTTCACGGGCCCAGGCATGAAGAACTAGTCTGTTATGCAGAATCACTGTAGACAATATAATGTTGTCCATATTCTGTTTTCAGGTTGGCTGGATGCAAGTGGAAAGTACGAGATGTCCTCTGACTACACATAGAAGGGCTCTCATGTCTTGGTGCTTCCTTGCCAGGTGTTAGGGTGTTTAGGGGGAACACAGCTGGAATTCTGATTAAGGATGTAGATATTGTTAGGGTTGAAAACACGAGGGCAAGACTAAATGTATGGATTTTCAAAGTGTAAACCCATTGCAAAACAAGTATCCTGAATAGCCTCTTTAGTCATGTAAATATTACGGATTACATCTGTTCCAAGTCCTGTAGGAAGTAATCAAAGTTTGGCCCCAAGACTCTTGTAGAGAAGTGACATTGTTTTTGGCTTTTATTTTGGCTTGCTTGATAGGAAAGTTGTCATCGTACCTGGTGAAATACAACAAATTTGCCTAGGACTGGTACTATGGATTTCCTAAAGAGACACAGAAAGGTCAGAATATGGAACCTGATTAAAAGTTCAGCATTAATAGATCACCAATATAGATTTTTAAGCAAGAAAGAAGACAAACTTTTTTATCTTGTAAAAAAAAAACCAAAAAAAAACCCCAACTTTCGTAGTTGGAAAGACTGGAGATTAACAGCAAGTGGAAGATATTATTTTCTTAAGAGATGCATTATGGATTCACTCAGAGACTAGAGTTTAGGAGATCTTATCAAAATTTGTTGTCTCTGGATCTGAATCTGTAGTGAATTAAACTCATTGGAGAACATACTGAGCTAACACAGAATAAAATCAATCAATCAATTCCTGAA
Organism: Merops nubicus; assembly: GCF_000691845.1. Taxonomy (NCBI): domain Eukaryota; kingdom Metazoa; phylum Chordata; class Aves; order Coraciiformes; family Meropidae; genus Merops; species Merops nubicus. The sequence continues at coordinate 34,411 of NW_008604744.1, forward strand.
TTATAATATAGCATTCATGTATGAAATGCATTTTTCACAGCACATCATTCATACACTACAGAACATTTCACTTTGTTATGATGTATCATTTAAAAAAGAATCTGGAATGTGATGCTACAGAAATCCTATTAGGTTAAATGTATTCACATCTGCCCAATGACTTGATATCTTTAGACACAAATTTTAAGTAAGTGCAAAATTTTCCAGTAAAAGCACCTCATTCTCTATAAAAAGTAGTTCAAATTATAAATTAAGAAAAGAAAAAGAATTTTTAATCTCTAGATATTTATAATTTCTAATAAACAGGTACTAAAAGCTTTATTTCTAGGGCATTATAAAGTACTTTGTTTTTGTTTTTTTTTTTTTTTTTTTTTTTTTACAAAACTATAACAACTGCTGTAGGAGTTCTAGAAGTATTAGTTTAAACATATAGTCTTTTTAGTTTAGACCTTCCTTTTCTGTAGTCAGACTTTCAATGCATTAATTTTGTCCATAACTGAAAATAAAACTAACCCAATCTACACTTCGTTAAATAAAAATCAGAGGATGGATTGAGTTTCCTGAACTTATGCATCTAGGTTTATTTAAGTTTTGTGGTGTCTTTTGCCATTTGACATACCAGATATGCTGTTGTGTCCCTGTTGTATTGTGTTCTTCCTATAAGACTATATCTTACAGATGATTTAGAGACTCTCAAATGGCACTAGATGCTCATGTTTAGGCAGCTGAAGTTTCTACCAGGTGCACTGTTAGGCCATCACCCAAAGAAGGATTCAGTTTAACACAGCTACATTCAGGGGATTACTTGTAAACTAAGATCCTTATACAGTCTACAGATGTCAGTCACTCGGTCCAGTTGCTTAGAAATAGTCACCTAGTGTCAGCATGAAATGCTTTAGGATATCTCACCTGGCTTCCACATTTTGCTCTAGAAGAACATGGGTTTTCTGAGTCTTATTTATCAATTCTCCATAGATAACTTGGATAACTTCATGGCATCTCAAACTGCACTAGAAATCTGTTTCAGCATACTTATCCAGCCCTTAGTCAATTCAGTTGATAGAATCTGGAGAGCCACCCAGCTGATCAGATGTTAGTGTCCACCCTGGGTTATGAATAGCTCTCCAGACACTTCTGTATAGGCACTTACCTTCATCTGTCTTCAGCTGTGAGCAGAGTCTCACTTCCTGTATTTCTTTTGGAGGTAATGGGAGATTGAGAGACAGTTGATTCACACGACAGTTCCCTGGAGGGAGCTTAGATGACTTCACTTCAGGTGACTAAAATTAAGTGAAATGAATGACACTCTAATGAATTCCATTAGTTGAATTCCTGTTGTTATTTCCTTTCTATCAAGCACACAAGAAAAGAAGAGAGGCAGGCAGAAAGGCAGGAAAGAGAAAGCCTGTAGAAAAGAAAAAAGTGGGGGAAAAAAAAATAGGTGACAAAAGGGGGAGGTGGGTAATCTAACTGTACCAAGCTCACTGCTAAACCATATCCCTAAGCACCATACCAATGCAACTTTTAAACACGTCTGGTGATATTGATTCAGCCACTTCCCTGGCCAGGCCGTTCCAGGACTTGATAACCCTTTCAGTGAAGAAATTTTTCCTAATATCCAACGTAAACCTCCCCTGGTGCAACTTGAGGCCATTTACTATTATGTTGTTACTTGGGAAAAGAAACCGGCACACATCTCTCCACAACTTCCTTTCAGGTAGCTGTGGAGAGCAATAGGGTCTCCCATCAGCCTCCTTTTCTTCAGACTAAATAGCCCCAGTTGCCTCAGCTGTTCCTCAGAAGACTTTTTTCTCTAGGCCTTTCTCCAGCTTGGTTGCCCTTCTCTGGACATGTTCCAGCCCCTCATTGTCTTTCTAGTGTTGAGGTGCCCAAAGCTGAAGATAGTGCTTGAGGTGTGGCCTCACCAGTGCTGAGTGCAGGGGAAGTGGAATGTAGTCTTCAACCATATGTCTGCACAGGTTTACAAAAGGCAGACTGCTCTCCCATCTGTGTACAGGTAGTATTGACACACTTTCTATTGTTGGTAATCCTGACCATCTAACCTTACAAAGAAATAGAACTGAATTATGTTTTGTGTCAATATGTGACAAATGGAACTTGTCTGTAGTTTATCACCCTTTATTTCCTTTATCAATTACAGGCAATTATTTTTTTTTTTTTCAGTTATTAGATCATTATTGTCTTTTCTTCCTCGTTTTACTCCATTGCAATCTTCTTGTAGATATCAAAGGTGATGGGAATATGTAGAAAACAGTAGTAAGGAAGCAGTAAATAGAGATCGTATCACTTGATAAAATACAGTTGTAATTGGGGAAGAAAAGAATCCTACAAAACAACTTTGAGAGATGCTGAGAACTAAAATTTTTCTCTCTCCTGGTAATCATGGGCTCTATAAAGAGATACTGATTTTATAGCAGAGTAGAATTTCTCTCTCTCTCCCTCTCAACTGCTCCACATTCCACAGGATACTTTTCTTTCTCGTTTCCCTGGGCTGAAAGTACCTTACCTCTATGCCTCTCTTTCCTCTTCCTCTAATTATATCTTCTCTACTCCATGGTCACCAACTATCTTTTCTTTCAAAGATGGTCTAATTGATATGTATCTAACTAAACTCTGAGCCATTCGTCTCTACTAGTATTTAGTTTTAAAAGTTATTTCAGACCCAATACAGAGCCTGTGTGCCTGAAAGCGTGTCTAATTTCCCCAGCCACACCAGGTGGTAGAATAAAAGGTACTGTGTCTGTCTGCAGACCTTGTCTTGCTTTGTTAGAGGCCTCCTACGGAGCACCAGTGTGAGTTCACAATTCCTTCTACTTGAACCTGAAGTGCTGGGGAGCAATTTTTTGTCAAAGCATTATGACTAAGAACTCCTAGGAGGATGGTGAGGAAAAAAAAAAAAAAAATCACACAGCTTCATAGACCTGTGTAATGAAGTCTGCAGCTTTTGGCTCAGGGTTTATTTTTCAAACAAATCTGCAATAGTAATTTCCATTCTGAATGCTCTCCCAAAGCAATGTAATTATTGGCAGCATTTCAATATGCATTGAAAACTGAAGCTGAATTAATATTTTATTAATTTTTGATACTTAAACCCAGGATCTGGAAGATTATTTGATTTTGGTAGCTGTAAAAGGTATTACACACCTGAGTTTTTGAGGTCATATGATACATGCTCAGACATTATGGTGACCTGTAGCTTTGGAATGTAGAAATGAACTGTGTGATTATTTTTCAAGTCATAAAGAGTGGGAAAGTGTACTAAAATGATAAAAATAAAAAAATATAATCAGCCATATGTATAGGCAAACTAATAGGGGAGAACAGTTATTCATCCAAATCTGATTCATGCACATAACAGTTCTGTGTTCAAAAAAGTTGTGTCAGCCAAGCCACTGTGTAAAGGAATTGCCTTACCATGCCATAATCTGCTGAAAGTGTACTTAACTTCCTTCTAAGAAATGGAGGGACTTCTTTTTCTAGCTTCTACATCAATTCTGTATTTTGTATCTACAGTGCTTCAAATTTGATAATTGCAACTTTTTTTTTTTTTTTTTTTAATCCAGACTCCCTCCTCCTAGTATATTTGTGCTTTTCGGGTGCTACCCCATATAAAGAACAATAAATTACTTACTTTACTCTTGCATAGATATTCTTTGGATTCTTTTACCTAAAAGCATTTGCAGAGAGTTATATTTCATTTTGCTTTCCTGCCACTGACAAGGGAAGAAAGTAATTTTGTAAAATAATGTTGTAAAATACTACAAGTAACACAGTTTGACTTATTCTAGTTCACAGAGAAAGATGAAAGATGATCTACATGTGCAAGGCTTCAGCA
>NW_008604744.1:38297-39310 GCF_000691845.1 Merops nubicus
GTGTTTCTTCTTATTCCTGTGGTCTTTCTTCTGAATTCCACAGATTTTTATTTCTGAATGCCACTTAACTTTTAGTTTAAGAAAGTTTGAACAATTGCACTTCATTTTAGCACACAATCCTCCAACTTTAAATTATAAGTATTTATATAGAGCTACATTTCATGTCAAATATCAGGCAAACTGGTATTATATTACACACTGGGCTGTACTCCATACCTATACACATTTCACTACATAAAATAATATCCCCTCTAATACATAAATAATATGTATCCTCTAATACATAGAAAAATGTAAAAATTCCCTATTCTATCAGCAAAACCTGAATTTTGCAGTGACAAACCCAGAATAAGAAGAGACTAGAACATGGCCAGATTACTGGGATGCACCAAAAGAGGTGTGGTCTGTAGGTCAAGGGAGGTTATTCTGCCCTTCTACTCTGATCTGGTGAAATCCTACCTTGTACTCAAAATACTACAAATTCTTAGAAAATTGATCCAGAATAAAATAAAATGTCATGTGTTAGCCCATGACTTGAACACTATGTGCACCTCAAAAAACACTTATAAGAACCACAAAAGGTCCAGAGAAGAACAAAAGGGATATTGAGAGGCACAAAACAGGTTTTGTAAAATGAGTGATTAAATAGTTGTAGAAAAGAAAAAAAAGCTATTACGGTGCTCTACAGAATCATGAATGGCTTGGGGACTGATAAACATGAGTAGATATTCACTGTCTCATCTTCCAGAAGACCTAGAAGTCATCAGACGAACCTGGTGGGTTCCTTACTCTACATAAATGAAATGTGGACAAGCCATCTTAACTGTCACGCAGTCACTTGACTTTAAAATAGCTGAGGAATGACACTACACGTATTTATTTTGCCCATATTCTTATCAAGGCAACCATTATCCAAGCAGAATACAGAGCTAAATAAATCTTCGGTCTGAAACACAATAAGGTGTTGTATGTGCACTTAGTTTTATAATCACTTAGAATCATAGAATCATAGA
>NW_008604745.1:0-14640 GCF_000691845.1 Merops nubicus
CCACCGCCCCTCCCCCCTGCAGCCTTTAGAGAAAGCTCTTTGGGTTTTGCTGAACTGTAGGTTCCCTGGCAATGCAGCTCTTGAGGGCTGGGGTTGTGAATTAGTATGTCCCAACTTGGCCTCTGAGCAACACCACACCTTAGGAGATGTGCATTTTTGGCTTTGTGTAGCATCTGGTGCTTCAGAGCATGTCTGCTCATACATAATGCTTGGTTTTCGGAAGCACTAAGTACTCTCTACACCTACTGAAATCAGAGGAAACTGCAGGTGTTGAGCACTTCAGAAAATGAGACTTGAGTGAATGAGCTCTTATGTGGCGCAAATCAGCCTGAAGCAGAACGTCTTCCTGGGTTTGAAAGTGCACTAGTGCTGTTTCAGGGGCTGGCAGGGTATCCACAAGCTAGCTAGATATAGTCATCTGTTACAGCATTGTTTAACCCCAGATGTTCTTGTCTCATGTGATCTGTAGTCCTGTGTCTTGTTCAGGATAATTTCATGTGATGGAAGATTTGCAGTCACCTTATGGAAGATATTAACTAGCTGAGTACCAATAGACATGACAGATAATGAAATGTTGGACTGCTCTACTTTGTTGCAGCGGTTCCCCATGTTTCTCTTACCACTGACACCTGTGTGGAGATGTCCTAGCTACTGGGAGTATTCCAGAATCTGACAGCATATTAACAACTTAGACCTTATTCCTTCTTAGCACTTTCATTTGCATGCCCTAGATGACTTTACAACCTTACAGTTTTAAAAGGTAGATTCTTAAAACTCATGGCACTGAAGTGAAAGGTGCATTCATGCAGCTCTCTTCAGCCATGGGGAAGAGGAAGAGGAGGTAAGGCCTTCTTATCCAGCTGGCAGAAATTGTGTTCAACTCTAAAAAAGAAATGAGTCTATACAAAGAAAAAGAAAATCCTTACAATGCAGGTACTGCTAAATTTATTTAACAAATATCTGTACATTATTGGCCAATAATTTTAATTTTGTAACTCATGTAGGCACAAGCTGTTTTAATTATTTTGAAGGAAGCACTGTAATTTTGCTTAATTTGATCTTTGTTACAGTTTTATTGTAATCAGGAAACTGAGCTCTTTGCTAATGTCTTCTTTATATTGATAAGTATCCCCAACTAGTGGGACTATTTCTTGCAGTAGAGAAAGGTACATACAGGAATCAAAATACTAGATTCTGCCTTTGTCAATGCAGGTGAAGAAGATGGCAGCTTTTCACAAGCCTTATGCTAAAATTTCTTCAGGAGTTTAAATATTTTGGTGCAAGATTTTTTCAAGGTTTAGAGGTGACTGAAGTCTGAGTACTCCTGACTTTCAATTAGAGTTAGGACCTCACCTTGCTTTTATCCTTTGCATTGTACTTCCCCTTTGATGTCACTAATTCCCTGTAGGAGGAAATTCCTGCCTATCTATAGAGATTGCTTTGTCTGAAGAAATTGGTCATTCTGAGGCTTTGCTCATTTTTCCCCATATGCAGTGTCAGAAGAAGAATTCCAACCTCTTCCAAAGAAAAATCTTTTATGTTTTTACTTATTATATACCTTTATAAAACTTTCTATCACTTGTATTTCAAGTTCTAGCCTAGAAGAGAGTAGAAGGAATTTGTTTTGGAATTTATTTCCTCAATCAAATAGTAATCAAGCATCACTTATCTGCTTACAAAGTTATTGGAAGGGTTCATTGCACTAAAGAAAAAGCACATTTATACCTACCTTAAGAATTTTACACTTTGGAGAACAGACATTCTGATTTGACATCATGCTTCATATAAGTACTATACAGGCTAGTTTCTTCCAGCTCACTGGGAGAACTCTGATGGAGGGGACTGAAATACTTCTTTGTTTGGAGTATTGTGACAAATTAATGAAAAAAATTGTATTTCTAGCCATAGTCACTTAGAATTCAGATATTTAAACCTGGTAGCATTAGTTTACCCTGATTTTACATCTAGCCTCCAGCAGTAAAAGTTGATCAACCTGGATCAGATAATGGGTTAAAACTGAGTTTTGTGTAAAGGAAACTGTTGGTTCATACAGTAATTTCTGCACAACGTTTTTCAATTACAGAGATCTTGCAAAATTTAGCTTTGTATCCTGTATAAAAATGTAATTATTTATGAAAATCTGCTTCATTTCTGAACTCTGTTTTATAGAGTTTTTTTAGCTCTTCACAGTAAATAGCTTTCCTTGGTTGTGGGACTGTAAACAGCAGTTATCTGCATTGCTTCACTGTTTGGCCAAACAGTCATGAGAGAGATTTGTTACAGCAATTTGCTGTAACTTAATTATGCTGTAAGATTTTCTGACAGTTCCATTGCTCTTTTCTTGACTTTATTCTTAACAAACTCGTATTCTTTCAAAAGCAGTCTTTTGCCTGATTTTAAACAGATGAGGCTCTCATGTGTGACAGCTGGTACTGGAAATCAACATAAGAATTGTAGCCTCCACAGCTGATCTTGAATCTTGCTGGAATTCTATAATGATCACATATAAACTGTAAAATTCCAAGTAAAGTTTTACAGGAGCACCATCAGGAGAAAATTTCCCTATTTTTCATATTTTTCTTTGATGATTCATACAGAAATTAGGATACAAATATTTTGAGTAAGACTGTCCAAAGATAAGTGAAAGCTTAAACAGGAGTCCAAGTGGGATTTTAACATATTTTAAGTCACATGGGTTTCAATGGTTCATGTTCGGACACCAGAATACGAAGGATAACCAGAAACACCTTACAAGAAAGGTAAAATGTTCAAAAAACATCTGGAGACATTCACTGACATGAGGGGATTAGCTGGTCACAGTATTGCTGGTGCTTCTAGGCTGTTCAGAGGGAGCCCTGAAGATGCAAATGTAACTGAGTGGTTTAAATGACAGAAAATTATGGTGCACACTAAGTGAACAAGAAGAGGCTGAAGTGTGGGTAAAAACTATGTGGAGAGTTAACAAAAGCAAATAGGATTCTTATTCACCACAAGACTGGAAATTGCAAAAAGCTTTTTATTCTTAATGTGTAATATTTCAGTTTTAGATGTATATATATACACACTAACATATAATAGACATGTTTCTGTATTTATATATATTATATATAATGTGTAATACATCTAACAACACATATATTTCTGCATTATATTCTTCATATTTAGCAACTACAGCTAAATATCTGAAATCTGTCCACAAGCCTAAGCTCCTTATTAGCAGTCAGAGTTTTTTCACCGTGCTCTGAGCTAAACATGTGTCTAGTTACAGTGGGACTGTGGTTGAGAGGCCAGGTATGACTAATTCCTTAAGAAAGAGACCAGATGAAGATGGGAGTACCCAGAGCTGTCTTACTTGAACCTCAAAAAATGTAGCTTATTGCAGTTGTGTAGATTACTTTCTGTTCTTAGTTAGTGAAAGGGTTTTCTAAATACTTGTAAACAATTTAGCTAGAATAAACAGTCTCTAAACAACTCTCCATGTCTCTCCCAGCCTTAACCCCTATGGAAGTATGGGACTGAAATGTGCTCATGCTGGTTCTCTGTGGCTCGTTAAGCTTTTGGCCTGTTTCCAAGCACCAGTGTCTCTTCTCTTTTCTTCATCCCCAATTTCCAAATATTTCTGAGTGTACTTACTAGCATTTCAGTAATTTTGAGGCTAAAAAGGTAGCTATGGCCATCTGGACTGCACTGTTGAATAATACTGGCGATGAAATCTGCCCAGTTGTCACTATTTTAAACCCTGTAAGAGAGAGTGAATACCTTATGGGAAGGCATCAACTCCTTATTTAAAAGATATTAAATGAATCCTTTACATCTATAGACATACAGTTCCAAAGGGTCACAGTCAGAGGAAAATGTTTTCTTTCTTGTCAGTTTGCCTGACTCCAGTTCCCAGCAATTGTAACTTCTTAAATATTTTCTTGATATGGTAAAATTCCTTCTGTTGTCAGAAGTCCTCTCTTACCAATTAAATGTAGGCAATTCACTTTGAAGTGACCTCTCAATCTCTTTTTTTTAAAAAAAAAATTAAGATCAGGCTTTTAAAGCCTGTCATGATAATGAATGTATTTTGAACTTCTTGAAACCTTTGCAAGTTTTGTCAGCTTGTCTTTGGGGAGTTTATTCCAGTCCAGAATTGAACGTTTCACCCCGCAGTTGTTTGCTTAGTGTTATGTACAGACTCCTTATTTATTCCTCGAATCCTATAGAATCCTAGAATAATTAAGGTTGGAAAAGACCTCTAAGATCATCAAGTCCAACAGCCAACCCAACACTACCATGACCACTAAACCATGCCCTCAAGTACCATGTCTATGGAATCATAGTATCAGTAAGGTTGGAAACGACTCTGCTGGGTATTCAGCATTTTTCTTCTGCCAGAATATTTGTGTGTTGTATTAGCACTCCTAGCTACCTAGTAATTCCAGCAGGACATGCTTTAAAAGCTGTACCTGATTTTAAGTCCCTTTCAGAGTGAGTTGTGTGACACATTATTTGTTTCTGCCACTAAAGAATGCGACCCTGTTGCCATCATTCAGGCAAGTGTATCAGGAAATGAAGATGAGGGCAGGATACTGCATAGTTCTGGATAGGGAAAGTCATAGTGCAAAGAGCATCCTCATGTCTCTGAGAGGAACTAATCAGTCTCTCAGGTGTTGTTAGGGACAGTGATAGCAAATGAGCCCAGAAAGTGATCTTTCTTCAAAGACATTCCTGTCCTCTAAGTGAAATGAATGTTTCACAAGTGCCTTTTAGCTGCACGCTTACTCAGTTGTATCCTTACACATCTTGTCACTCCAACAGTGCTCTCTTAAACAGCCCCACACAGGCATGCCAGCTTGGAGTTGTCTAAGGAACACATCCCCAAACTGATTTCCTACAGATCCAAAGCAAACTACAGAGTGTTCTGTGTTAGCTGAATCAATAAATGATATAGCATTTGATAATGTAATATCCAAAAGATAGCGCTGATACGTAATTTCCAGTGTTTCAGGCCTCTAAACATTTCCTAACAGGACAGACCAGCCTCAGTAATATTTATTTACTATTGGACTGACATGAAGAGATGTAGGATTTGATGGCTAGCTTTGATCTAGTCAGGTGCCATCCATTTCAGTGTAGTTACTTCAAGCCAATATTACTGTTGCAGCAGTCATCTCAAAGTGTCACATCCTGCAACCCGGGGAGCTCCCACACAATCATTCTGTGTTTGCCAGCCAAGGAATAGCTGTGGATTGAGAGGCTGAGTGTGAAATAGCAATTTGTGTTTTGAAAGAGTTCTGGCGGAGTAGAGTCTGTGACGAGAAGACGTGGCGTCTGCTTCAGCAGCGAATTGATTGTAACACGCTTTCTTCCTGCAGTCTCTACATGTCATTTTACCTCATCAAGCCTGTCTTCACAGCCCAGAGAGCCTGTAATTTGCTGTAAGGTAGTAGCTGGGTGGCACTGCTCTGTGACACCTAGATGACATTGAAATAATGATTTTTCCAAAGTTTTAAATTTGTGTCCCTAGTAGAATAGAAGAGGGCAAAATTTGTCTCGAACTATTTGAAGCTGATTGCATGTGTGTGTATATCTGGTGGAAAGCTCTGCTGTGCTGTGAGCATGCTCCAAGATCTATCCCTTTGCTGAAAAAAACATTTAATTTTCTGTCCAGCCTTAGTGTAGTTTTCCCAGAACCCTTTTACATAAAAAAATGAATCCTATAAACAGAAGCAATAGGATTCAATGCCATTGAAAATGATGAAGGAAGTCCACCCATGTTCTGTACAGATGTTAAAGATTTGAAAAAGGAATTAAGGAAAAAAGATGTGCATGACTAGAGCCAAATTTGATCTAATTTTCTGGAAAAGTAATCCTAAAGCTGTTGCTCAATTTTAAAGTCAGTGGGAGTTTTGCCCATTACACTTTGGCCCAACTAAACTAAACTAATCATAGAAGTGCCTAGTTTTCAAATAAACAAAGTAAAATAATAAATCAAAGAAAGCCAGATGACATTAAGATCAATGGGGAAACAAACTGTAGAAGAAACATGTGCAATCCAAGATTAAATTTAGTGCCCCCAATTCTCAAAGCTTGGAATTAATAAACTTCTGCTGGCTGAGTGTGTGTGTGTAAGAGCCCTCCAAACTTAGTAACTGTATAAGTTATATATCTTCTCCATTGACTGCTGCAGGAAGGCTGATCTCGGTGCTGATCAGTGATTGCATCCAGCTGCTAATGTCAAAACATCTGTAGAAGAGCAATGGACGGTCAAAATCTCAGACAAACCACTGGGTTTGTTTTGCAGCTAAGGTGAGACACTGGTTAGTGTGAGCTAATTCATTCCTGCAGTCACATCTCATAATTAGAAAGTGGGCACATTCAGCAGTGGGTTTTTTTTTTTTGCCATTACCAGAAAAGTATCAATTTTGGATTTTTGCAAGCTGTTTTCTCTCACAAGACAAACTGGGGCTGCCTGGAGCTGAACCTTTGAGTGACCAGTACACATGTGATTTTTGGATCCAGAGTGGCACTGGTTAAAGGGAGTCCCACTCTTCCTCAGCTGTGTCACGTAGGGGTGTGTGTCTGTATTTGTGTTAGGATTTACATCCCAGTAGACAGACCAGTACCTTGGTTATACTTATCTTGGGCAAAGCCATGCTTAAGAATGTGCTTGCACAAGAAAAACTCACTGTGTTGCTTCCTGCTCTCCAGATTATCTTCTGCAATGATTTTGAGTAATATTCTGTATTTGTCTGAAGAGTAATTATCTTTTTTTCTCTGAAGATGTACCGTGGAAGGGAACCAAAATTCCTTATTTAGCCTGTTGTAACTCCTCCCAGTTTTCTCAGCCTAGATTTTTGTAGAAGAAAATAATCTTTTTAAGTTTAGTATCTCTGTGAAGAAAGGTCGAAGAAACCTGCTGGACTTTGTGGCCTCATGTCAGTGTAATTAATTTATCATTAAGTGTTGATGCACGTGTAGAAAAATATAGGGACTGTGGTGGTAGATGGTAGCATTTTCTACTTTAATAGGGTGATCTTCCTTTAGGCTTCCCATGCAGATACAGTTGCTGCTTTTTTTTAAGCTCTCAGTGAAATGCAGGTAGTGCTGATATTTTATTTGTTCTACCTGTGTCTGCCTTTCATTTCTTCAGATATGAAAGCTTAGAGTAATTTTGCACTAAAACTTTTTTGTAAAAACTCCTAGAGGTTATGGCAGCAGTGGTAAAACCATACTGGTACTAATTACTCACAAGAACCTATTATTTTCCTTCTGTGATTCATGCCTTTCTTTTCAAAAGCAAAGTAGGTTATAAATCAGTTAGGTGTGAGCAAGTAAAGCACTGGAAAAGAATGTCATATTTGAGCAGTTGTGTTGCCATCATGCTGGTAGCTGACAACATCAATTTTTTTCATTGCAGAAATAATGATGTTTGCCATCTATTATTTAGAAAACTGGAAAGAAAGGAAAGGAACTCTACAGTTTATAAAATTCCACCAGATTGGCAGATGCAGGGCTGTGCTGAAATACGTGCATTCACTTGCTGTTTGGGATCAGCCATTCTGGCCACAAGATTGCTGTGAAGTTAATGCAAAGGCACAACTTTTCCCTGAATAAGGCTATATCATAATATCTTTAGTGGGAATTGCATTTCAGGTGAATCTCCGTTACTTTCTTAAGAAAAATATTAGCTTTGATTTGTATTGTATATATAAGAGTATGTCCTGATGAATGTGAGTGAAGGGGGTTATTTGAATTTGGATACCAGGATTCCATATCAGGCAACAATACTCCATTACTGCATAATTGCTTTTCTCCTTGTAGATGCAGAGGCTGAAATACGGTTAGTTAATGCTACAATTCATGGCTGTGAAAATGGAATTTGTACTGGATAATTACAGATGAGCAAATAAATAGGCTTATGGTTTTAAAATCATAGAATTGTTAGGTTGGAAAAGACCTTTAAAATCAAGTCTAACAGTTAACCCAGCACTGCCAAGTGACCACTAAACCATGTCCCGCAGCACCTCATCTACATGTCTTTTCAATCCCTCCAGGGATGGTGACTCCACCACTTCCCTAGGCAGCCTGTTCTAGAGCTTGACAACCCTTTTGGGGAAGAATTTTTTCTTAATGTCCAACCTAAACCTCCCCTGGAACAACCAGAGGCTTTTTTCTCTTGTACTATCACTTGTTACTTGGAGGGAGAGACCAGCACTCACCTCACTACAACCTCCTTTCATGTAGCTGTAGAGGGTGATAAGGTCTCCCCTGAGCATCTTTTTCTCCAGGCTAAACAACTGAAGTTCCTTCAGCTGATCCTTCTAAGATTTGTTCTCTAGACCCTTCACCAGCTACATTGCCCTTCTTTAGACATGCTTGTTTCTAATTTTTTTTTCTCTCTTCAGTGCAAAGTTATGGCAATGGACTCATATCTGTCTGCTGTGGCCACCTTACATGATGCAGAAAGCTAGTGGAAAATCATAAATGAACACTGAGTTTTTAATGGATTGTTCTTTTAATGAATTCTGCTGAATTTTAATGGTGCATTAAGGACACTGGCATTTGTGAATTTTGTGAGGGCCTACAGGCCATTTTGCTCGTAAACGCAAACCCACCACTTTGTTCTGCAGCATATTGTAGAATTAGCAAAGCCTTCTACAAAAGCCTTACACAAACTTCCAAGAGTTCAGATTTGGGGAAGTAAAACAATGTTCTTTGTTATTTATACCGCAAACACGTGTTGTAACTGCAGTCTACAAAAGCCTCAGCTAGGCATGGGGAGCAGAGAAGACAGTTTGAGTTTGTTCTCCAGGAGGGATAACTGTTTCTTTCTTGTTGGTCTGCCTTTGAGAACATGACGATGACTGTATCATCCCAAAATAGTGTGCTTTACAGCCCATTCTCCATCTCTTCAAAACTTTTAAGAGCTCAGACCTTCCACTTTTTCAGTTTACAGGTAATTTTGCAAATCTTCAGGAAGTTCCTACCAGTGTGAGAAAAGAAAGGGATCATCTGAGCCTACTACTAAGTGGGGGGAAAAAAAAATTACCTTTTCATTACTAATAGCTAAAAACTTCAATTTTTAATATCAGATTTCAGCTTCTCAAGTGCTTTTTCCAACAAGTTTTGACATGTCACATCTGTTTGTCATGAGCCATTGTTTTCAAGAAGAGAGTGAAATCTGATATTTTCAAAAAGGTCACTAATGTAAATATAAAATATTTTTTAAAGTATATTTATACATAATATAAAATAAAGAGTTTTCAACACTGGTGAAGTTAAGGCCACCAGTAGACACCAGTTATAATATTTTAGTAAAGGTGTTGTGAGTTAAATTGATGTATACTGCAGTAGATCCACTGGACTGATGGCTGGTAGCTTGTACTTGCGAGGTGGGATTGGACTGTCAGTGCTTACTTACCAAGTCAAACAACGAATAGCTCAAGATATAAGAATATAATAATTCTAATGCATAAAATCACTTAAAAAAAAATAACGTGAGCAATTTAGAGGTGATGTCAGGAAGCACTCTGCTGTTAAGACTTGTGACTTTCAACTGATACACCCTTTCAACACCTTTCATGCAGTCTGAATTTTGCTGTGGCAAGATCAGTAGCAGAAAACAATCTTCATGAAGCTTATTAAAGATTGTATTTCAAAATAAGCAATACATAAGATTTCTGGCTAAAGGTACTTGATAAAAACATATGGCATAACTGACAGAGTAGTACCAGTTATGCAATGCAAATATCATGGACAGTATATTTTTAGAGGCAGTGAAAATATGAAAAGATAAATGTGTTATGAAAATGGATACTTAATAAAAACCTTTGTGGTTCTTCTGTTTTGGTTTGCAAGGCAGTTTCTACATTCTTGTTTTCTAAATGAATCAACCATGAACATATAATAGCCCAGATTAACTCGGCAGAAGAAATAAAATAGATTTTCTTGCTTCAGGCTACATGTGGTATTAGTCGTGTGGTTAACTGTTGACAGCATGATGACATATGAATTAATACTACCCATTTGTTCTGTATTCAGGGTCTTGTTTCAATTACAGAAGTTTATTATATAACAGTATTTTTTAAAAGTATTTTACATGGTTAATTGGCAAGGCTCTGGCATTTCTATTTGCCCTTGCAGAACAGTGCATAATTCAGCGTTGGAAAGTATGTCCAAGACAACAAATGCAGTTTTCTGCACTCTTACAGGCATCAGTCACCTTCTTCAGCCTATTGTGTAATTTGCAAAGTGCAGACATATATGTTGCTACTGCCTTGATAAAATTGATGACGATGTATAAAATGACTGTAGTACTTATGAAAAATAATAGAGGTGCAGCAGCTTTGTAAAATTAAAGATATCTTTCTATGATAAGAGCTGAATGTGTAAGGAGTGGAAAGAACAAAGGTTGCCATGGCGTAGTGCATAGGTGAACAATGAAGAGCAATATTCTTTTCAGCTTTCATGGAACTGATGTTTTACATTCCTCTTGGGTATACTAATGTCCTTCACACATTTCAATGTTGCCAAAATGTACCATTTCATATTAAAGTGAGTACCAGTTCATAATATAGATGGGTTGTGGAACTAGTTGTTTTCACTGGGGCCCTGAGTCTTCTTTTTATCTTCAGGAAGGTAGCACAATGATTTTAAGATGGTCTGTGTTACGTATAATTTATACTGTTGCACTGTAATTTGCATCCTATTACTGGGGGGTATATGTATCTAATAATATCTAGGCTGACGTGTAGTATAGAGGTGTAAGATATTAGCGTTACTACTTCTGAAAAAATAGGTACAAACTCGGGAGATTGTTCCTGCTTTTGACTGTTGCTGTACATGGAAAAAATAGAGGTTTTACTGGCAAAATAAGACATTGTTTTCTTCTTCTGAAGAGGAATTAGATACAAAGGCTGAAAAAGTAAAACCACTACTTAAAAATTAACAGGCTCCATAGTAGCTTTGTTATGGAAAGGTTTTGTAATCTTTCACAGGTGATGTGCCATATTACACTGGTCTTTCTCAAATTAAGGTAGAGCTTAGCAGAACCCAGGAAGTAAACTCAGGAGAGCCAGTAGCTGACAACCAGCTGTATCCCTCAGATGACATCCTCAAGATGCTGGGTCCTACTGCTTCTAATCTGCAGCAAATCTTACTGAACCTCATCCAAAACCTCCTGCCATAGTGTGTTCTGCACCTGCGTAGGAGGCTGCTGACTTGTCCTTAAGTGGCTCCAGGGAACGTTGCAACACTCAATTCTTCGATAAACACTTGTGGAGAAAGGAGGAGGGCCCTTCAAGTCTACCATTTGCTTCTGCTTGTATGAGATGTCAGAACGGATTTGGGAAACCACAAAGCTTCCAAAGAAGCTTAAGTAACAAGAAATTACTTAAAGGAGAAGGCAGGTGTCTTTACATCCACAAGTAAGAGGGGAAGATGTGAGAAAGGGAAAAATCCATGTTTAATGGTGTACAGGCTGTGCCATCAAAGTCATGCTAAAGCATAATGATGTATTTGAATAGTAATTAAGTAGGGCTTTTCTATACATGATACTTCCCTTGTCAGAGCTTTATGCTATACCCTAAATTCTTTCTGCATGTTGTTACTGTTTCTCTGATTAACATTTCATAAGTTTTGTTCCTGTTTGTGAACTTTCCATGGACAGATTGCAGTTTTAAAGAACATGTTTATTATGCAAAACTGCAAAATCATGTTATTTGCTAACAAATAGTTGATGTGATCTGAAGTTCAAGATCTTTAATTAGTCACCTGATTTTTGACTCCCACTATTTGTGTTCTAGTTGGAACAGAAAACAACTGCCAGTCTCCTCCCAAAGCAAATGGATTTTGTAATTACAGGAATATTATTGGTGTATATAAAACCCATTTTCCGTAAATAATCCTCAAAAATATCTACGTTCTTAGTGTGCTTGTAAAAATTAAGTAAGAAGGGATATGGAAATTATGATAAAAGTTCAATTTAGAAGCAGTTTAATTGTTTTTTTAATTTGTTTTTTACTCTGTGCACGTGCTGCAGTGGGTGTTTCTCAGTAAGCCTGGTTGACCTGTGATTTCTTTCACAGCTGGATATCATCAGATATTTTTCTTCCCTGGTTCCATTATAAGGAGTGATGCTGTGGTGTTATAAGAGGCCTGTGCTACTTTGGATTAAGGAATCTAATAACACCTTCCATTCAGGAGATGACATGCTAATAACCTTTTAAAAATGGGATTTGAAGCAGTTGTTTGTAGATGTAAGCTGGAATGAATGAGGAGGTCTCTTTACTGTTTTGCTGTGAGCTTTTGTCTGCTGGTTGGAGAAATGCTGCTGCTCACAGGTGCCTGTTTTGAATAGCTGTCTGGAGCACCAGCTGTGTAGTGCTGCAGTGTGATCAGAGCCGCATTTTCTCTGCTTGCGTGTCAGCTTGGTTCATCTAGATGGAAAGAAAAGCCTGGAGCTGCTGAGATGATGCAGGGAGCGTGCTGCAAACAACTAGCTCAGAGCAGCTCTGGATAGGGACTGGCTCTTCTCTCCTCACTCTGGCTGCTCTCCAGGTGCTGGAGGATTGGACTGAAGCCGGGTGAACATTTCATTTTGGAAGCACTGGTGGAATAATGGTTTTAGTGTGGAGTTGGAACATTTTGAGGAAAGTGGTGTCAAGCAAGCCATTATTCATAGCAAGCTTTACAAGGTGAATGAACAAAGTGACTGATGTGGGACAAAGCCTCAACAGATGACCTGGTACCTGCATGCACCAGGGGCACTTGTGTTTGTGTTCACACTGACTGGAGGGAAGATTGTGCAAACCAACAGTGACTCATGACTGAGCTTAGGTAAAAGATAGCACATTGGTTGTCTATTTCTCCATCGCTGATAGTGGCATATTTGAGTGTAATTCTTGACTAGCTTGCTTTTTTTTGTGATGTTTTCTATGCTACACAGAACAGGTGGAGGATTCATCTGTCCAATGTAATCATTGTCCTGGACTCCCTTCCTAGTCAGCACAAATATGAGGAAGATGTCTTAGAAGAGATCATATACATCATGACCTATAATTATTCCAGTGACTCCAATCACTATAAAAGCAGCTTAGATTCTAAGTATGCAGGTTTGCTTTGAAATCTAACCTGAGAGGAAATAGTGGGAAGGCATATTCAGATGGTGTTACCAGCATCTCAGGGCTATCATCTCCTTCATGCTTGGCCTTTCAAGGAAAATATGCAGTAGATGATGCTAATAGTTTTCTTCATGAGATTAAAGAGAGAGGTAAAGCTGATGGGAAACAAAATATAACAGATCTTGGTCTAGTTTTACCTTTTCCTTGGCATATTGTGAAGTAATCTGAATTGGATACAGAAATAGCTGAGTGTAATAGAGAAAATGTAGATGAGGCAGCAGAGATTGTGCATTGTGATTTTCAGCACTGGGAAGTATTTACTAGAAATCAAAAGATGGTCTGGTCATTTGGGCTGGAATTTTGGAGTACTTCCTGCTTTACTTCACGTGTTCTGGTACAAGGATTAAAATTTTAGATGTAAACTTTTAAATACTGATGAATATAGTGACACAAAAACATGTGATGTGTTGCAGCGCTTTCCCCAGAAACATGCTGCCTCTTATCATAGGAATCCCAAGTAGGTGAAGGGCTTTTAGTAGCTTACCAACTTGACAAAAAGTTTGAGAAGTTTCTGAAGAAGATACTCTGAATTCAGATACTACTTTGAACCAGAGGGGAGAGTTTATATTAAAGATATCATGGGTTAACCTTGGTGGGCAATGAAGTGCCACACACCTGCTCACTTAGTTCTCTGCCCTCTCCACCCCTGTGAGATGGGGAAGGAGGAAAGGAAAAATAAACCCAAGAAAACTTGGGTTCAAGATAAAACAAATAAAAAATTTAATTGTTTAAAAAGTGAAAGATAAATGGAAAGAGAGAGAAAAAACCAAACCAAGACAAGTGGTGCAAAGGCAATCTACTATTTGCCGTGGGCAGACCAATGCCCAGCCAGTTCCCAAGCAGAAGATGGCTAGCCTCCCTGAAACCCTTTTGTTTTTGAACATGATGTTATATGGTATGGAGTATGTCTTTGGGTAGCTGGGGTCATCTGCCTGGTTGTGTCCCCTCCCAGCCTACCAGTCACCCACCAGTCTATTCACTGAGGGAGCAGAGTGAGAAACAGAGAAGTTCTTGATGCTGTGCAAACACTGTTCAACAAAAAATAGAGCATTAGTGCGTTATCAGTACTGTTTTGGACAAAATTCTAAACCACAGCACCATATGAGCCGCTGTGAAGAAAATTAACTCTATCCTAGCCAGGCTTAGTACAATCTCCATCCCCTGTTCCTTACCATTTACATCCTGCTTAGGAGCTACACTATACAATATCTCTTCATTAATCAACAACCCCCTTGGCTTGTATGTATATATCTTCCCTTAGTCTATGGATCACCCTGTGAAATGTCCATAACGTGTCCACTGATGTCATTTAGTCCATGACATGGGTCCTCTCTGTTACAGTGGTCAGTCTGAACAGGAGAGGTGTGTTGTGTCGAGTTACTGGACACCAAAATCAGATCAGGTTAGGTCACCACTGCACTTGTTCAGCTTTAGTGAGACTCTGTTGCTGTTGATCTAGACGATTCCTGCT
>NW_008604745.1:14671-17845 GCF_000691845.1 Merops nubicus
GTACTTACTAAAATAGACAAATCATGGATTATTTTCCCCCAGGGTTAAATCTCCTTGTAGTACATGTTGGACTTCCCCGTTGTCCTGCGTGACCCACCAAGTGTACTGAGTCCTTTAGGAAAAGCAGTCCCACAAACAGGTTTACCTTTCCCCAGAGGAGAAGCAAACAATGCTCTCTTTCTGAGCCAGTTCCCCACGTCCATTACAGGGACCTTATCTCCTTCCAAAATATGCAGGTATTTTCTTTGGTCAGGCAAGGCGGGGTCAGTTACCTGAGCCTCTGGTATTAACTAGCCAAGTGATTTCTGCTAAAATTGCATCCCACTACTTTTATGTACCACTGCCCATCCCTTTCAGTATGGTCTTTAACAGTCTAATTATCTTTCAGTCTGCCTGATGGCTGGTGTGTGATAGAGAATGTGGAATCTGCACCATGTTCCTTGGTCCAGGTCCTAATGAGGTTGCTTTGGAAATGAATCCCATTGTCTGACTCAGTTCTTTCTGGCATGCAATGTTGCCACAGAACTTGCTTTTCAAGGGCTAGGATGGGATTTTGGGCAGTGGTTTGAGTTACAGGGTATGTTTCCAACTATCTGGAATACCAGATACCACCTCAGGGGTAAAGGAGCAGAATAGAACTGGCAAATCTTTAAGGACTTTTTTTTAGAGTGTAAAAGCTTTGATTCTTGGGTGTATGAAATCAGGCAAGGAAGGCACGAAACCAGTTTAGCTAAGTAAGGTCCTCCTGGTAAGAGAAAAAAGGAAAGGCAGTGGAACCAGAGATGTGGATTCTGGGAAGAATATAGGGATGCTGCTCAGATGTATAGGGATGCAATCAGGAAAGCTAAGGCATAGGTGGAGCTGAATTTGACAAGGGATGTGAAGAATACTAAGGGCTTACAGGTGTGTTAGTGAGAAAAGAAAGATAAAACAATGTACCCCACTCCCCCCTCACAAAGAAGACAAGAAAACTGATGACAACTGACATGGACCTATTCTGTGTTTTTAATATTTAGAGGGACATTATCCATCACTGGAAGCAGTCTTTTATCCCCATGCAAACTAGAAGCAGGTAATGTAGATCACATTATCAATAAAGCTGTTTTGAGCAGCAGTCCCTTCAGTTCTCTGAGGGTGGTTTTGTTTGCTGGCAGAAGGGTTTTTCTTTTAGGTCTTGCCAGGCAGAAATGTGTTGCCTGCTCCCTATGAAAAGTATTTGGTGGTTGAAGACTTGGGTGAGAGAACAGGCTTCTGCAGCAATTCCGTTCCCTGTAACTTGTTCTATGGACTGGCTGTTCCCCTTCATTAGAAATGTGTCTAACAAAATTAGATAATGGATAAAATAACAAAAATGGATAAAATAACAATACGGTGTCATGTCCTTGCTGCTAAACTGAAAATTTATTGCTTGCATGCACTGAACATATTTTCTACTGATAAAATTTTGCCATTCTAGAGACAGCAAAATAGCTAGAAGATTGATTTTTTTTTTTTTTTTTTTTTTTTTTTTTTTTGGAGAGAACTATCCTTATGAAATACTTATTTTCCTCAAAAACCATGCCAAGTCACACAGGTTTGGCAGGATTTAGTGCTTTTACAAAATTTAGCATTCAGACCCATTCTGTGTAAATGTAATGTTCTAATATGAATTAATTGTGTTGATTTTTTTTTGGGGGGGGAAGTGGTTTATTGTTTTTTTAAAGAAGAATCACTGCTGAACAGTATTGAATTGCTCAGTATAATGCCCTTCTATCAAGATAATTCTCCTCACTTAGGATGTTTAATGCAATTAAATTCTCTGAGCTGCTAAGCTGTCTTGTACTTTTGTACAGTTTCTCCTTTCAACATGCCGTTAAGGTGTTTTTGTCTTTCTCTACTGACTGATGACAAACAAGTACGTATTGGTGCATGGCAAATCCATAGCCACCTGTTCTGGCACTTCAGCTGGAGGTTAAGAGCTACTCTGAGCAGGAGGAAAGTGACAAATGTAAGAATTGATTTGCAGTTGGGGTGGTGGTACTTGAGAGAGTAATGTCACCAGCCAATTTGTAAACTGGACACAACTGAGATTTTTCTACACACAGACAGTGCCTTGTGCAGTCAGAATACTCCAGGAAGGAAGACAACTATTTTGTGACAGTAGGTATTCAAAATTTAGTGCTCAGGGTCCTTTAATTTTGTTCTCATTGACTCTGCTTAATTGGATATCTCAAGGCACACGTCAAGCTCCCTTTCCCTCAGTTGCTTTGTCTTTCTTGAAAGAAGCTGGAGGGGCTACAGAAATCTTGGAACAACACAGCTCAGTGATCTTGTACAAATGTTACTATACCATTCCTTAGACTTCCAGTACTGTTGCTTTGAATATAAATGGGATAGGACTTGATCAACAAAAGCAACTACCATTTGTCTGGGTGCTGTGGGTCTTGCTATTCTTTGTTTCCAAGTAGTGATGAAAACAAACTTACTTTGCAGAAGCATAAAAATATATTTAGTAATAAGGTGTGGTCTTCACTACTGGCTAGAGTTCTGCAAATGAGATCTGCATTCTTCATATGAGAGTAAACAGGTTTCCTTCTCATTCATGAGTTATTGCTTTTGGACTTGAGTTTCCAAAGCAAAAGAGTCTTGCAGTAGATGTGTCCATACAAAGCTCCAGCATCAGCTGCAGTGTAATGTCATCTCAGCTGCCTTCCCTTAAAACCAGGCAGAGTGGAAATGATACCAGTCTGCTCCAGAGGAGAATGGAGCTGAGTAAAGCTGTCTGCAAAAATGAGACACATGAGCTTGTTCTGAGGTGTATATGGGTAACTCTTTCTAATATTCAGGCTGGCTAATTAAAAGTTACTGTGATATAATTGTATTGCACTATGTTGGTTTAATGGCGTACTCATCTATAGACTGAAAAAACTTATTTTTTTTTTAAAAAAAATCTGCGATTCATTTACCATAGGAATAAAGATTATGTCCTAATGTTGCATAATTATAATTACAGGGTAAGTTGCTGTGTTAGTTTTCTAGGTTCTTTCCAGGGAATGATTAGTGGGAAACAATTATCTTGCTGCTTGTCCAGATTAATACAGTTCAGTCCCTTGCCACTTTATGCTGCTGAAGGTAGGAGCTTTTTGACAACATTATGTGGGCTGCTTTCAGGGAGGCCTTTTTACTGCCATTCCT
>NW_008604745.1:17876-21511 GCF_000691845.1 Merops nubicus
ACCACCTCCTCGATCCGGATCTGGAAGTAGTCATTTAAATAGCAATAAAACATTATTGTTGAGGAATTCCAATCTAGGTCTGTGGTTTAGCTGTAATTTTGTTTTTCCTGTTGCTGAATTTGGGGGTTAGGCTTTTTAAGTGTGTTCGGTGACTTGGCTGGAGGAGAAACTCGGTTCCTACGGGAACACCACATTTCATTAGACCTAAATTCAGCAGAACATTGCTGCAGCTTAGCAGTGACCACTCCCACAGTAGTTAGGCAGTAAAGCAGTTAATGTCCATGATAATCTAGATTTTTTATCTACATTTTGAAATAGATTAATAATAGTAGTATTAATGTTTGGTTTAGCAGTAGGATTAATTCTTAAAGTATTAGGGACTATTTCATTGCTGCAGAGTTTAATGGAAAGGAGCACTATTTTTTTTTTTTTGTAAATTGGAAGGAGTTTTGCCAAGGATGGCAATATTAAGGAAGGTGTCTGTGTTTTTTTATACAATTTTATTTTTTTTTTCGCTGTTGAGGCTCAGTTATTTAAGAGAATTGATTCTAATGAGGGCCACAGACAAACTGCAAACTCTGCTGCTGCTCATGCAGCAGCATGTTTCTGTCTTTTAAGCTGTTTCTGTGCATCATTCTACTTTCTTCAAAGCTAGCAGTACAGCATGTCCTTTGAAAAGCAAAGCTTGCTTCTGCACTGTAGGGGGAAAACAAAAAGTAACACTCCAGTAGCCTTGGAGAGAGTAGAAGGCAGCATCATTTTTTAACACCTACAGCACTTCATAGAATCTTAGGGCAAACAGGCTTGTATAACAGATCTTGTGAGAAGTCTGACAAGTTTTGGAAGTGCAGAAGAACCTAGCTACCCATGAGCAGGTGCAAAGCCTGCTTTGTCTGTCAAGGGCCAGGTTCCTTTTTTTGCAGTACCCAGAGAGGTGATGAGATACCATAGGTGACAGCAAACCTGGTGCACAGGAGAAAAATTTGCCTCTCACCAGGGGCTAAACTAGTATTGGGTGTCCATTCATTTTCCTGCATTTAAGAGTGGAATTGGTGCCCCAAGTTTATTCTGGAAGATCTCAGCTTCTTTAAGCCACATAGTGGTTTCTTAAGACTATTCCAGTTTCCGTGTGTATAAGGAACAAGGAGATTTATTTTTGTGTGGCTGAGCTGAACTCAAACATCTGGTCTGTTGTTAAATGGAATTATTTATTTCCTGACTTACTCTTTTCTGCTATGAAATGTGTATTTTCCCAGACATAAAGGATCTTTGGCAGGGTCATTGTTTTAATGAGAAACTGTGGAAAGGAGAAACAGTAGGTATGAAAATCAAATTTAAAGCAGTCACAAAAGTATTGTGAATTATTGAATCTGTTTTACCTCCTCACATTTATGGATTTATTTGCAGCATGTCTTAAAAATATGATTTCAAGTTGTCAGGGTATGCAAATCTATGCAACTTAAATTTCTGTTAGTGAGTTTTGCACAATCTGTGCAGAACTTAATTGTCAAGCCATTTGTTGAATGTAGACAGGGGTTTGGTCTTGGGGTGAAAATACAAACTTGATGCATTTGCAGGGGAGTGAAGTGAGATGAAAGCAAGATATGAGTCCCACCTCCATTTTGAGTCTGATTTCTGATATTGTGATGTGGTTTGCTTGCTGTGCAATGCTAAAGAAGCTTTCTCTTCTAATATACTTCTCTTGAAGCATGTCTGGCCTGTGTGCTGAGCTTTGCTTTTGTGGAAACAAAGAAAGAGGAGGTAGATTACTATGAAATTAGTTTGCAACTGAATTCCTCTTAACCTTGGAGCTGTATTGCAGTTTTCAGTAATGTAAATGGAACAGGAATTTATCTCAAAGCTTGTGTGAACTCTGGGAGCAGAGCCTCTTGCATGTGTTCAGGACTGAGGTACAGCATGCCTTTCATACTTTGAATTAAAGATGGTAGTTCATATATTATTTGCCAATGAGCAGCTCAGGTCTCAGCCATTCATGGATCTCCTTCAGGCTGTTGCAATTTTGTGTATAATCTCAGATAATGCCTCAGGTGTAACTTTGTGCTTTGTTTTTGGTCCCTGTGTATGTCAGTCAGGTGCAGAGGAAAGAACAGGAAGAATTCAGGGCATCCTTCCATTCCCTTCTGTCAGGTTCTGACAGACCTTGTGCTCTGTTGTCCAAGGAATCCTCAAAGACTGAGCTTTTCTGGAGGTCCACTCTCTGAAAAAACATGCCACTTTCTGGCCCAGTTTCCTAGGGATATAAATCACATGTGGTCATGCTCTGTGTGTGTATGTGCAGCTTAAACAGAGGAGATTTCACAAGGAGAGGGGCTGTTTTCAGTGCCTCAGCTGCAGGATAAGAGTTAAAGGCCTCATAAGCAGTCTGGGTTGTGGCTAGAGCCTGGTCTAGAGCCCAGGAGACCCATGTTTACTCCCAGTTCTCCCATGAACTACTCTGCTGTGGGCAAATTATGAGTCCTTATTATTGTTCTTTTTTTTTCATCTGGAAAACAATGAGGATGTTTGCTTCCTTTGCAAATTAATGAAAGAAAGGTATTAGCTGACACAGACGTGTTCTTAGCAATATTTTTTTTTTTGCCTATATCCATTAGCAAAAAAATACAGACCACTAAAAAGTTTGTGTATAGAAGTCAGTGTCTGAAGTAGCAATTTTGTATGCTTTTTTGTGTTACGATCCCTTATTTAGAAATTAGTTGTTTTATTTCAGGTAGCATTTTGTAACTACTCTCCGACTTCGAAACCAAAACTTTAGAGTTGTCCATGCTAGGTTTGTTTATTCATTTTTCTGTGGAATCTGGTCTCTCACTGCCACTGCAGGGATACTTACATGTGTGAGTTCTTGAGTACAGATGTTGTGAAAACATGCCACATCAGTCTGGCTCTTTTATAGCAGAAATTGTAAAGGGAAGGCTTTCTTTGCTTTGTTTAACCTGCTACCTACCATTTGAGCAGCACAGCAAACAGGCTTGAGAATGAAAAACAAATACAGCTACTGTGGACTTAATTTTAACACTTCCAAAGCAATCAGACAAATAATACTGGGGTTGTTGTTATATAATTGAATGTTTTGGACATCTAAACTGGGTGCCAACTATTTGTATGTGACACATGGTGCCTATTAAGTTAGTCATCAGAGACCATAGTGTCCTTTATTATTCAGTATTTTAGTGAGGTTGGACAATGCTACTTTAGCCTGGTTTCACAGAGGGACAGATAAAGAACAGAAATGTCTGACTGCTGAGCACATGCTAGTTGGGTTGGCAGCACCTCTTCTTTATGAGCATCTGCAGGACAAACCATCACAGGTCCTTGCGGTGCTCCAGCATCGTTCTACATGGCATGATGGTTCAGAAACCAGTTCATGAAGGTGGCATATTGTGGCGCTAGAAGTGGAGGAGGAGGAGGAATACAGCAGAGTCCAGAAACCTTGTAATCTGTGTCAAGTTAGACCACCCTTGCTTTTTGGTTACATAACCTGAATTACAAATAGTTTTAGAAAGGTTGTAGCTGAAATTCCAAAGAGCACATGATTTCAGGGGCTTTTGGTGATTGTCTTTAGGGATTCCACTAGTTCAAAAATCCGTCTCAAAGCAATTGCTGTAGATCATAGAATC
>NW_008604746.1:0-29844 GCF_000691845.1 Merops nubicus
TATTAATATATATATGAGATACACCTCTGTAGCTTTTCCTGTTGGTCTAACAGAAAAAAAAAAAAAAAGCTATATTTCCTATGTCACAACCTTCTAGCCCTCCTGCTGGTGTGAGGATTACAAGGTCTTCTGCTGATGGGTTGTCTGGCCTGTGGGGTCATCAAGAGCATCTGCCTGGCAGAAGCAGCACTCATACAAACTACATCATAACTAACTGATTTTTGATCAGAGTCACGGCTCTTTACTGACAGCCTTTAATCTTGAGAGACGTCTTTGAGGTGAAAAGTTGGTAATTAGAAAACAGAAAATAAATCTTCTCAGTTACACTGTCTGTTTGCGTATTTATATGCTGCAAATGCTTCACTGGAGATCTTTAAAGTCATTACTAGGACAGAAGAAAACTTTAAAGTGCAAATGGTAATTATGAGAGAATTTAATGATACAGAAAAAAAGCAGTAGCCCATTTTCACCATTCCCAGTAAGAGGATGATCCTTTTAAGGCCCAACCTAAACCTGGGACTGACTTTTTTAGGCTAAGCCTCTGCTTTATTTTAGTGTAAAAGCTACTTATCTAAAGCCAAGGCCAATACATAATTCAGAATTATATAGGCACCTCAGATCACATTATTTTCTCATTATTATTCACTTGAGGAACAAATTCTGGTCCAGCCTTGTTAAGCTGTTGACAGAGAAATCAGTCACTCCTCAGATATAAAGGAATGGAAATGAGTTATTTCTATTTTCTCTTGGTGTTTATGCAAGCTTTCCCTTAAGCACTTACCAGAATGAAAGCTTTTCATCTAACACTTTACTTCTGTACACCTTTTCCCTGGGACTGTGAAAATAAAATAATAGTCACACTTAATGAAAGCAAAAAAAGAAATCAGGGGAGAGGAAACACTCCAAGAGCAGGTAACTCTCACAGCTTACTGAATGCAGTCAACATAATGATGAGACCTTTTTAATGACTGTCATTTCATACGAATGCTGTGCATGGAAATTCCAGGTGCTCATCTGTAAAGCAGATTGTCTCATAAAATAGGGAGGAGAAAGAGGGATTTGAAAAACTAGTGCTACCCCTGGTATTTTTGCAGACAGGTTTTCTCTTGGCATGCCAGATTTTGCCCCACTCTGTCATTTTAAGGAGATCCTGAGAGTGAAGTGCTTGACTAAGACTCTGATATGTATGAAATTCTTATGTTTTGCAGATGTTCTGCAGTACCTTAAAGAAACTTTTTAGTCTGTCTGATATTTCATGTACCAAATAAGTACCACACTCTGAGCTCTCCTCCAGCGCTGACCTCTTTGGGCTATTCAGTTTGCCATCACTTTGGGAAAGGACATGCCACTTTTCATTTTCTCAGTAAAAATCCTCATTGTGGCTGACACCTCCAGATTTGGTCTTGCATAATGTTATCCAAGAACAAGAGAGAGAAAGCAGTCCCTGCTGGGGAAGCATCTGGGCGAGGCTCTGTAGGGAGCAGAAACACATGGTAGGGTTGGTATGGGAGATTTTTAAAGCCTCTCTCATGCTATGCCTGCAAAACTGCAGCACCCTGCTCCTTACCAGTAGTGCTTGTGAGGATTGCTCTTCCTGCACAGGAGAGATCATGGGCTATTTGAAAAGTGATTTGTGGAAACCAAATGAGCTGCAGATGTATGACAATAGCACTTGGCTTTTTTCTCCCCTCATACCAGCTCTTGCTTCCTCTCGTTTCACCATATCTGATGCATATGTGTTAATTATTTTCTAGGTACCTTTTAGACTCATTCACTTTGAACTAGTAGAAGGAGCCTAGCCTGCCCCTGCAGTAAGCAAACATGTTATGTTTTCTGACAACTTTTACATTAATAAGCTTCCTCTTTTCACAAATTAGTTGCCTTGTAGGTTTGTACGTCCTGAGGCCTTGCACAATGAATGACAAACTGGTAAGATGTATTTGAAGAAGATTTAGCAAGACAAGCAAATTTTTGCGGAGTCCTTATTCCTAATCCTGTGCCAAACCGAAGATGTGAGTGACAAACTCTTGCACTGCTAGTCCAGCACTACTGAGTAGCCATGGTTCTTGACTAAGAGACCAAGTGTGTTCAACACCCACCTTTTGCTTGGGAAACTGAATATTAGAAGTAAATACTGGATAAAAACCATCTTCTTTTACCATGTGATTTCTTTTTTTTTTTTGCTTCTAAATCTGAATCTAGTCCACAAGAAAAGTGAATTTTCATTTCTCCTGTTGGGATAAAACTATTAGGAAATGTGAACAGTCTTTCAGTGCAAATCATTTGAGCAATCTTATTTTGGCAGTAAAGCATACTCTTTCACACCCAAATGTGATTTCTTTCTTGTGCAAAAATCAGTTCCTGTTTCCTATTAAGAGGATGTACAGTAGATGTTGTAGGACAGTGGAGCAGCAGAAGACTTCAGTTAAGAGTGCTGCTGCATCTTCAGCATCAGCTCCTGTATAAATCAGTTATTTCCTGCCTGCAGCTTCCCTGCCATGACCTGTGTCTTTGTCTGCCCAAAGCTCTTGCAATCTTCTGCTATGGGGAAGTAGCAGTGCTCGTTCTATGGCTATTACAACCTGATGGCCCAGGTGGGAAAGATGGTAAAAAGGATGTAGCCCACAGAAAGTAGAACATTGGAGATAATCAGGACCTTCACAAGTGCTATGACTTGAAAATGGGATTGGACATATTCTAAGTGATGACATTGAGACCTTGAATTTTTCTGAAGTTAAAACAAATCCATCCATTCATCTACCTGTCTACCATCTGGATATCAGGTCTGTGCCCGTCTGTGAACCTGGTGCTTCTGAGCTGTTAATTCAGGGGTGACTGAGGAGCTCCCCAGCTAACTGTTGCCATAAGGGAGATGATGGAACCCTTTAGAACCAGGTGAGAGGCTCAGCTCCTGGCCACATTCACAATTAGGTATTTAACTGTAGGATGCAGATACCCTCCCAGGGGTAACTTTATTCTTGTTTGTTTCATATGCTTAAAAGTATCGCCCAATGTCCTGGTTGGACAACCTGTCCCTTTCTTCCACAGACTACCCTAGGTAGTCCTGGCTGTAGAACCAGTCAAAGAGAACATGGTTGAAACTCTTGTAAACAGACATTTTAAGGTATGTGTGCAGAAAGGGTCATGCAGCACAGTCTTTCATACATTGGTAAGATACTTAAGACATTTTGTAAATGGTTACTATAATACAATACACAGTGATGGATGATGCATTGAGTGATCTACAACTAGAGTGGGGCTACGAGGACTCTTGCAGCAGAGACACCCATCACTATACAGACAGCAATCTACTACCCTGCTCAGAAGGTTCAATTCCCAATATGAACATCACCGCGTGTAAAGATCCCAACAAATTTGTTTTCCTTTTCAAGAGACCAGGAGTGTCTGTGCAGCAGCCTTAGGTCTGAGTCTGCCATTTTGTCACCTTAACGTAGTACTAATAGTTTCAAACATCACGGGTCTCCCAACACAACAGTGTGTCCAAAGCTAATGCTGTTCATGGAAAAAATTACAAGGCTACAGTTCTAGAGGACTGGATTTTGCACACCCTCCTCCCCCTTCACTTCATAAGTAAGAACTTTCTCTAGATTGCATGTCAGAGAAGACAAGGCCATAAGCTTTTCCAGTGATGGTAATTTTACAAGAATTAAAGAAGAGAAAAAGAGTCAGGTTAAATTCTACAATCCTTTTACTGTTGGTGCAGTTAACCATCCTCCAAGAAAATGAGCCCTTCTTCTTACAAGGACCCATGCTGTTGATAAAAAGAGCCAGAGAGCAAGCAAAACCCATCACCCACTGTCACTGCAAACCAGTGTCCTGCTCTACAGAGGGACTCAACACTTCCAGCTGAGATGGCACTGGCTTCTTTCAGCTGACAGCAGCATCAGTGGTGATGGAGGTGGCTGAAGGATAATCTGTGCAAAGTCTGGTTGTGCAGCAAGGACAATGATGGGTGGTGTCTGAGGGACCCACTGGTGTTAGGTCTCTCAGTAGTGACTCTGAAAATTTCTATAAAAACTTCTCTCATCCTGCCTGAGTGCAGGGGATGACCTGAAATAAAGTAAAATGTCAAAAGTCTTGCTTTGCATGCGGCATCTTTAAAGGGTATATTTCACTTTTGGATACTGAAAATGTTGCTCAGTGCTTCCAAAATTGCTGAAACAGGGTGAGAAGGAGGATAGGTCTTTAAAAATAGAATTTAAAGTCTTCATCATCTGCTGATATGTCTTTACCTAAACTATATCTGTATGGCCAAGATTTTTAGAGCAACCAGTTGCTTGCCAGTTTGCTAGTTTGTCCTATGCATGAGGCACAGCAGTTCCAAGAGCATCCTGGTACAGGCAGAACTCTCTATCACAAAAGACACACAAGCAGCTCAACAAAGCATCAGGAACATTTACAAGGTTTTCTTAGCAGATCTTACCTCTTGAACTTGGTTGAGGTGATTTCATGTTTAGTCACCCTGATGTTACCATGAAGTGTTTCGAGATTATCTGTGAGGCACCTGAAGAGCTTCATGAACATTTCCTGAGAGTAAGGTATTTTTATGTCTAATCAGGGACAAACAGTAACCTTATTTTGAATAGTGGCTTCTGTTGATGTAAAAAATGAATTCACTCCACCCTTGATGATAAAAGAACATGATTAGGCGGTTTCAAAGCCAGCACTTGAGCAGTACAAGGTGCCAGAATTATGTCTCCAACCTCATTTCAGCTGCCTCTTTACATCCTCTGGTGCTGGAATTATGTGCACACTTATTTTTCTCCAAAGTGACCCATGCCCATTTGGTGCTTGATTACACGAGCAGTTATTTGACATTTATTTTATCTTCCTTCTTTATCATACACACTTCAAATCCTACTGTGAAGATAGAATAATTAACTTCCTCACAGGCTTTTTAAAGATGTTTGTCACTGTACACTCTGAGTGCCTTAAATACAAGACTTCATATATTTCTGTGGATTAAAAGGAGTATTTATACCAACTTCACTGATGAAAGGATGATTTTAAGAGCAACTAGAAAAATATGTCTATTAAAACGTTTGGTGATACAAAGTGGTGCATTATCATATGCCAAATGAAGATGTCAAAGACCAGGTCTCCTTGCCTTCAGCTGCAGCTCTGAGGGCTCAGCTCTCCTACATGACTCTGCTCATCGGCACTTAAAAAAATATGTCATACACTTAGTGTTCTGTAAAGTATTGAAGTATCTTTTCTCCTGTTACACAGGAATTCAGAAGGAATATACCAGAGATGGAATCCAACTCTTCAGGACAGTGTTTAACAACATAAATGAAGAAACTTTTCTGTTACACCGTTGGCCATCCGTCTTGTTACACAGTCCCCATGTGTCAGCCAAACAGCTCTTCACACCAAGGGAGCCAAATAAATCTTTACATATAACCTGATTCTGACTCTGATTTCTATATAACTCGTTCTTCAATCTTAAGCTAATTTCCCTGTAGTTCTCTGTTTCAGTCCTTCTTCAACATCCCAATGAATGTCCAAATTACATCCCCCCCAAAAAATTCAAATAAAAAGTAAAAAAATATGTATAGAATGATGACCATATTCCTTGCAAAAAGTGGAATTCTCTTACATGAGGTTGGTAAGAGCAAATCTGTCTAGATAGTACCCATTTGTAAATGCTACCAATTTTTTTTCCCGAATCACATTGTGTATTAACATTACAATAAATACATGAACACATCTTGGGTTAAATTAGTTAACGTAGATTTAAAGTTACTTGTTCTTCAGGTGAACACAGGATCTTAGTGTCAGTCTTCCTGAAATGATTTAATTTCTTAAGACCATATATATATATATATATATGTATATGTATATATGTATACCGTATATTTGTTGTAAGGTAATTTATATTTTCACAAGGCCTGTTTTCTCCCATTTTTTTTATTCTTTTGTTTCAAGAACACTAATTTGACCACCTAGATATACTGTTTTCTGGGATTTTTTTTCTTTAATAAAAAGTCCATTAGAAAAATCTGTGCCACAGATAACTTTGTGTCATAGCATTAATACATGTATAAATTTTTCCAGTTTGCCATTGCACCTGCTGTGCTGTGAATGTGCTCTGCAGCACTTTTCTGCCTTGATAAAGTATAAAATGCACCTGTTTAAAATTATATTTCAAATCATGTTTCTATCATACACCTTCAGCATTAAATACTTAAAAGGAAACTGGAAGCTGTTTGAGATAGCTTGGTTGAGTGGCATTGGCATTGCCATATATATGTAGATATACATATATTTGGTAGGTTGTGTTAATTTTACCTCTAAGATGGGTCACTTTTAAGCAATATATTTGATCCCACTAAATGTAATATGTGATGGTTAACAGCATGAGGTAGGGTTCCTCAAGGACCAGCTCCAGATAGGATTGCACATTTTGAGGCAGCATGCTTCAGTACTACAGGGGAAAGATAACCCTTACTCCTAGCTGATCCACCATTGTAAACCATAGAATCATAGAATCATTTAGGTTGGAAAACACTCTTAAAGTCATTGAGTCTTTTAAACCAGCACTGCCAAGGCCACCACTAAACCTTAAGCAACATATCTACACATTTTTTACTTAGCTCCACGGATGGTGACTCAGCTACTCCCCTGGGCAGCCTCTTCTAGTGATTTACAACCCTTTCAGTGAAGGAATTTTTTTCCTGATGTCCAATCTAACCCATGTGCCTTGATTCTTTTACTCTTTAACTTTGTGCCTGTTTCTGGCCTATGTTGAAGATGTGATGCTGAGCTAGGTGGATCTTTGGTCTGGGCTAGTAGGGCAGCTCTTGCATCCTAGGTTTGTAATCTTATACTAAAGTATTTACTACCCAGGCAAACAATTCATACTTCTCTCTAATTTTCATCTGGTGCAAATAGAGATGCTTAAATATGAAGTCTTCTTTCTACTAGTGAGACATTGCTAGCTTCTAGCTAGTGAACAGGTCCCATCTTTATGATTCATTCTGCTGCCAGACATGCCATATGGTTATTCATCTCATGGTGAACACTAGCAGCTAAGGAGTATTTCTCTTTCTTGACAAAAGAGTTAATGCATGTGTCTAATTACATTTCATAATGTATTTCCATGAGACTTCTCTCATGCAGGAAGAAACTCCTTGTCATGGCTGATAGATTAAATGTGTTCTTTTGTTAGTTATTAAAGTTACTGGTTCTGCTTCATCTGCACTATTTTCAACATCTAACTCCTGACAAAAATTTATGTTGTTCCTGGTTTTCTCATTAAATACAATGTTTGAAAAGAGCAGCAGAAGATGTATGTACACCTGGTCAGAAATATTACCATGTGAAAATACCAAAAGTTGTCTGGACAGAGTGGTTATCCTGTAAGAAATCAATGCTAGCAATACTATTAACAATTTTAATAGTAACAATTATAGTGAATTACCAGTGATAACATTAGTATCAGCTGGTATGACAGGTATTGTTTTGCCTAGGACAGCAGACAGAAATACCAGGGTCTTGGTTTTGATTCTTTCTTCTGTTAGGTCATCTATGGTATCTTGAGTTTAGGGCTAAATACTGATCTGATTGTGGTTAACAAGGATCTTGTTGTTGACTTAGGTGGAGGCAGAGGTTCCCTCTTGACCTTTTTAGGCAAAATTTTGTAACACATTTATGTGTTGTACAAGGCTGAGGCCGTATTTCAAAGCTGGCATAGGAGCTCAAGTCCCCTTTAGAGCCTGAAAAGGTGTTAGATTTCCTAAGTTATTTCTGCTTATTGGTTTGGGTTAGGGATTATTTAGGGTTAAAATAAAATAAAGTAATAATTATTAATACAGAAGGGTGCATCAGTCGTTTTTTCATGAGCTATATGTGAATGCACATTTTTCTTCCACTACTTACCAGAATTTTCATCTCTAGTTTGCAGCTATCTGTGAGACTGCTGTGATGAGAGCTAAACTCTGTGCTTTCAGAAGCATTCAAAGCTACTGCTTCCTTCCAGCATCAAAGCACTGGAAATCAACATGGTAGCAACTAATGTGTTGAGGAGTCGCACAGTTTCTAGCATCTTCAGTGTTTTTTTCATGAGGCCCCAGACACTAAGACAGTTGGATATAATTTCATCCTTGCCTTGCTTCAGCATAAGCTAATTAGGAAGCTCATTATTTATTTGGCACAAATTTAGCATAACAAATCAATTTAACAGGGCACAAGAGACAAAGTATTTTAAAATGAAAGTCAGAATCAAGATGAAATTGCAAGACAGAACCTTTTAATTTCTAATATTGCACTAACACCTTAATGTCTTGGTGGGCATTGGTGGCATTTCTGACAGATGAGTCAGCAAAAACCTCACAGGGAAAGGCACCAGGGAATACTCATAGCTGAGCATATTGCCTTGCACTAATCTTGAAATTATTTTTTAAAGTCATATAAAGCAATACAAAATAAACAAGATCTCATCACAATCTTTCTAAGTTTAAGCTGAAACATTCACGATCACGGAAAAACTAATCCTAGAAGTGTTTTCTGGGTTACCAGGGCTCCACATCAGCCCAACAAATCTGTTTCCAGTGCATTTTGAATAGGGATCACTGGAACACCTGTCTTCAGGTAACTCAGCCCAAATTTTTCATTAGTTATAGTTTTTAGCTATTTTATATAATTTTGTCCCATTTCTGAGACATTTCTTCTTTCAGTTTACCCATCTGTTTTCCAGTAGTGGACCTTGTATAGTGGTATTGCATGGGAGAGACTGGAGGGAACGTGGTGCCACCTGGAAGAGAAAACACAGTGTATTGCTCTATATAACTTAAAAAAAAAAAAAAAAAGCTACAGAAAGGTCTTTAACGTCAACACAATTATATTAATTTTCACTAGGGGAAAATTAGCTTCATCTGCCTATTTTGAAGTTTCAAATAGCTTCTGTCCACCATAGAACTAACTGTTCTTTTATGACTTACGAGATTCAAGGAGAGTGGTAACAAGTGTTTTCCAACCACCATGAAAACTGGAGGATCTTGTTTATGTTCATGGTACGTAGGAGTTGTAAACATCTAGTTTTCAGTATGGTCTTGCTCACTTTTCTAGTTGTTTTGGTTCATATTAGAGAAGAGAACTGAGACTTGTTAAAATACCATTGCACTTGAGGGACATGACAAGCATTTAGTCTGTGCTGAAATCCTATACAATTACAGATGTTTCCCATGTAGCTGGCTGGACAGCTGAAGGTTGTGGTGTTTTGTGGAGATAACATTTTCTATTTTTTTTTTTTTTTCTCTCACTTCCCTGTTCAGGTCCCAACACTAATCTCTGGCCCAGACCCACAACTAGTGCGAAAGCAGAGCAGAAGTTCTACATGGATTTGCAACATGGTCATAGCGGCAAACCTCCATCTGGGGAGAGGTATAATAGTTGAAAGGAGCAACATCACGAATGCTTGCTACTCAGTGCTGTAGTGTGGTGGTGGTCTTTTTGCTCTGTCTGTCTGTAGATGGAGACATATGCATTCCTGAGAATTTTGTGTGCTTAAACCAGTGAGGAAATGTGCAGAGATAGACTCCTTGCTCTTGCTAGAAAGCTCTGTTAGAGTTGGAGGTTCTTAATTTCTAAAGCTGAACAGAAACCTGCTGTATCCATTACCTATATCTCTTAAGTGTGATAAGTAAAATGAAATTGGTACAAGTTCTTAGCATT
Source organism: Merops nubicus (assembly GCF_000691845.1). Taxonomy (NCBI): domain Eukaryota; kingdom Metazoa; phylum Chordata; class Aves; order Coraciiformes; family Meropidae; genus Merops; species Merops nubicus. The sequence continues at coordinate 9,697 of NW_008604746.1, forward strand.
CATGATGGTTTGTATTTCACAAGTGGCAGAAATACACTGAGAAGTCATATTCTTACTCAAATATGGAAGACACTCACTTGCAATTCAATAAGACTATGCAAACACAGGTGAGTATAGGAAGACTCAACTATGATCATGAGTATTCAGGTGCTTCTGTTGCATGATCTGAAGTAGATGCCTTTCTTCATTCTCTAGGAGTGCGGAAAGTGACAAAGGTTTTCCAGTAATATTTGCAAGTACAGTAACCTGGTCTTAGCCAGCTTTTCTCCACAGACTGATCAGCTTCTTGACTGCTCTAGGTTATAGATTTTTCCAAAATCTCATAGTATAAGGAGTCAGAAAGGTATTTCATACTTACTATCTTCCTTTTCCTGAATGAGGAGGGAGTGTTTTGTAAGTTGTCTGTGTCTGGGTGATGATTTCTAAAGACTGTTTTCACCACCTTCTCATTTCTTTTATTTGGTGTTCCAAGTTGGAAAGAAATGACTACAAGGTAGGTGGGAAAAAGTATGATAAAATTGAAAAAAAATGCAAATATTTTACCTGATTGCTGTTTCCCCTGAGAAGTACAACATCTATGTTTTGTAAGAGTACATGCACATTTTTAGCTGGAGAGTACTTATGCTAACTTATAAAAAGGTACCTAAAGAACAAAAGACATTCCCAAATACAGTAGTGACCTGTAAATGACTGGTCATTTCACCTTCATCTTTGCATTAGCTTTCATGTTTGTTTATTTAAAGAGAAAAGGAAGATCCGGAGACTGCTGTTGTTGCTGCACAAAGTTAAGAGGGTTGTAATTTCTCGCTGTTACTGGGCTGATTTATCTAGGAAACCAAAAGATGAGAACTTGTATTGGGCAACCAAGGAAGGAGCTGCTTTTACCCTGGAGGTGGGAAATGGCTGTGATTCCAGGTGAGGTTTTGGTTAAAGAAAAAAATAACATTTGGATATCATTAAAACCTGTAAATGTAAGTCTGAAATAAGATGTAGTGGGTTATGAATGACAAGACCCGAACTTGACTTTCAGGTCCTTGTATCTGTGTATGTTTCTGTAGCACTGCAAGGAAAAGGATGTGACTTAATTTCCCCACTAAACATGTTATCGCTATGGGTATCACCTCCTGTTGCCAGCTTACATAGAAGTTTGTCAAACATTTTGAATAATTTGAAACAGGGAAGGGGTCTTACTACATCAGAATAAATGCAAAGTCATGCCATGGAGTTAGTGTTGCCACACCTGTCCAAACCTGGAAAAATATATAGAGAAGATATATCTATGCCAAAGTACCATCCAAAACAACTTCACCTAGTCCACCATGGCCACATAAGAGAGCATAAACCTTACTCTGATCAGTAACAGAGTATTTCCAAGCTCACACACTAGTCCCAACCAAGCATATTTTAATTACTCCAAAAGCTGATGCTTGATGAGTGCTTGGGCACTTTTGATCTTGATCCTGTATCAGCATACATTCTTCCCATTCACTGGAATGCCTCATTGTGAATTGAGAACTGCTAAGCAGTTTAGAAGGTTGCCTTTTTGGATAAGAGATGCATATTTTGGGGAAAGAAAGAGAGAAAGAGGAAGAGAGGAAAAAGAAGGCAAGGCAAGGCGAGGTGAGGCAAGGGAAGGAAAGGCAAGGGAAGGCAAGGGAAGGCAAGGGAAGGGAAGGGAAGGGAAGGGAAGGGAAGGGAAGGGAAGGGAAGGGAAGGGAAGGAAAGGAAAGGAAAGGAAAGGAAAGGAAAGGAAAGGAAAGGAAAGGAAAGGAAAGGAAAGGAAAGGAAAGGAAAGGAAAGGAAAGGAAAGGAACGGAAAGGAAAGGAGAAGGGAAGGGAAGGGAAGGGAAGGGAAGGGAAGGGAAGGGAAGGGAAGGGAAGGGAAGGGAAGGGAAGGAAAGGAAAGGAAAGGAAAGGAAAGGAAAGGAAAGGAAAGGAAAGGAAAGGAAAGGAAAGGAAAGGAAAGGAAAGGAAGGGGAAAACTTTCACATTTCCAAAATGAGCAAGCTGATAAGCCCAACAATGAAGAATAGCTGCAGCCAGAACATTGCAAGGAAACCATATGGTAGGACTATGAAATAAAGTTCCCTCTGCATTACTTGGTTCCTAGGACTGCTGTCTTATGTGGTTTCTCAGCCCAAGAATACCTTTTCCACATCCCTGAATCATACTGAGAGGCCCAGGACCCGTGTGCTTATATTTGGAATAGATCCAGGCACACATCCAGCACTTGTGAGCATATGACCAGCTTTCTTGCTTGATAACAACTGTTTGCTGTGACATTGCATTGAATCTTAACTATAACCTTACAGGTTTCTTTCTGATATATATTTAGGTGCAGTGGCTTGCTAGTCAAGATTTCAGTGCAGCTATGTGCATGAAATTTGTCTGGAGAGGTCCAATTACTTCTGTTATTCTAAGTGAGAGAAAGCAGCCAAAAGTGGTGTTTCTTCAGGATTCATCCACCAAAAATATACAAGTGTGTGAATAAGAAAATAACTTTTTTTTGAAAAGGCCCTTCTCAGAGACTTAAATCACAAAGAAATATCACTGATCTAGATAATGTAAAGCTAGATGGAAAAATAAGCCTCTGAATATGGTTTTCATTTTTCTATTGATTGAATTTTGTGACAAAATTGTCAGTGGGTTTTGTGAGAAGAGAATATTTTCTAAAAAAAAACTTTACTAGTAGCTAAGCTTTTAAGCATTAGAAAACTTTAGGAGATTCTCAGTGTCCCATTTAAGATATGTATGAGTTTGTCTGAACTGCCAAATCAGCACCTTATTTAAGCTGTGTAGGAGTTTGTCTGAATCGCCAAATCAGCACCTAGATAAGGATATACAAGAACTGTAGCTGAAATAACAAGAACTGACACACTTCTATATACTCCTTGGGGCAGAGAAACAGTCTGATCAAACTGCTAAATACTTCAGCTCCCTTCCAGTAAAAATTCCTGGCAAACCATGACATCAGATTTCTGTGCAGATGTTCACCGGGTAAACAAACACAGAGCTACACTCCCTATCCAGTCTTTAGCAAATTGGCTGGAATAGTAGCCCTCCTGCAACATAAGACCATCACTCTTAATTACACAGATGCCCTGATATTCTTTCCTTTTCTAAATAGCACCAGGCTATTCAGGTTAGTATCCATGCTGAAAAATGAGGCAGTGGATCCACCATTAAAAAGCTACTAGCAATTATGACATTTATTGTCAGAAGTGTTTGGAATATCATAGTGTTAATAGTTTTGAGCTGAGACAACTATCCAGGAACAAAATGTCACTGTAATTTTAGGTTCACTGAGTATTTTAAGTGCTTGAACACAGAATCAAAACCTTTCAGGAAGCCTTGTTCTTCTTGTGGCTCCACCAGGAAGAGAGAAGACTACAGAATAGTCCTGTACACATTGCAACACTTGACAGGTAGGAAATGTTCACCACATTTGTCCACTGCATGTAGGCATAAAACACAGTCTTGCTCTCCATAAATAGATTTCTGATTTTACTTATTCTCTTGAAAGGCAATGAATATGTCTGAACTGATCTCTTGTCCAGCTGTCATTGCTTCAGTTACGATGTTGTAAGTTTTCTTCCTCTGCCTTAAAGTTATCTGATAACCTAGACACAATTTAAGAAATTTGAAAGTACTGAGTATTGGCATGCATCTTCTGGACTTGGAAGCACATGACAGATTGTCTCATCAGGAACTACTACTGCCTTTGGCAGGAAAGAAGGCTGTTCTTTGCATTCTTTTTAGCAGGACACCATACTTGACCAAATTAATGACCCAAACAAGTTTAACTGTCTTCTCTGTAGTAAGGTAATAAAAGGTAACATAAAGGCAGATATGTAAGTTAATATATAAAAGCTCTCTGATTGAATGATTTTTTTTTTTGGTCAGTATAATCTTTGTGTGGCAAAACAACAGATTCCCTGAATGGTTGTGCATTTTTGTCTGAACTGTACAGGCAGGGACACAAATCTTAGCAATGGCAGCAGAGAACATTTTGGCTTCCAGAGAGAAAACTCACAACTTTTCATTGAAAAATCCTCCAAAATTCAAGTAGCCTCACCAAAATATCCCCAACTAATAGCCTGCAAAATGTTTCCTCCAATACCAAACAAAAAATAAAAACCTTCAATGACATCACTTTAGTATTACTGAATAGTCACAAAGCTGGACGTTTCTGGGACATTACCTTCTAGATGCCCTAAGACTTGTTTACACAGCGTGGTGCACTATACCATCTCTATAGCACAATGATGGGCTCTGTAACAGAAAATGGAATAAGAGATAATTTGCAATAGCCCTAAAGAAAAATTCTGAATTTCCTTCCTTCTTGCCTTGAGTTGTCTCTCTAAAACAGCCTTAATGAAGTGGACAACAAGCTTTCTTCCAAAATTCAGTGGTCTTTCAGACAACCAGGCTTCTACCCCTGACGTTGGTGTCGGGGGAGTATGAAGGAATTTAGCAATTCGAGTGGATGAAACTTAATGGTCAGTTATGCAAAAGAGTGGTAAATATCTCAGAAGTCAATGAGACCTTAACAGGATGCATCTCAAAATTTAGGACATCCATACCTTATTGTCCTGGTTCCGTGTAAAAACGGGTTCAGGGCAGGACCCACATGGAATAGAACTATGTATTCGCCTCTCCCCCCCTGAGAGAGAGAGAGAGAGACACTTTGGAAAAAAAAATGAAGTATATTGTTTAACAAGGAACAGAAAACAAAAAAGGGAGGTAAGGCAACTAATATATACAAAGATTAGGGGAAAAATAATTAAAAAAAAAAAATATACAAAACCCTCAGAAATGGTTCCAGGGTCCCATGGAGTGAAAGGACAACTTTCCTCTCCAAGCTCCAAGGCAGGAGTGAAATTAGAACCCACTTCTTGCCTCTTATCAGAGTGTGTATGGGAAGGGGAGGGAATACAATGGTTCACCCCCGCCCGGGGTCCTCCCAGTTGCTGGAAGGTCACGCCCCCATTACAAGCCTCAAACCACAACACTTATTCTTCTGCTGTCTGAAATAATAGTTTTTTAATGCTAAATTCCTCCAGAACATAAATTATTATTTCTGGAAACATCTTGGTGTGCTGAAGTCTTGACACTGTTAAAAGCCCAGGTGGTATTTCTACTGGGATGCCCACAGAATCGTTCCTCTAATCATCTTGGCTGATAAAGGTTTAAGAAAATAACTGTCTACCCCAAACCCCAGTGATTGTAAGAATGAATGGAAATAGTTCCCAAGAGAAAAGGTTGCAGAGGTACAATTGTTAAGTGTGGGCTTGGGGAGCATGGGAGAAGGGACTCAGGGACAAGAAGGTGGTGACATCTCAGTGGTCCTGGTCATCTGCTGCAAGGATGGCTTCCCTGCTATTGCAATGGTTTGGTAGCTGTGAGTGGCTTATATGAGAATAGTTATCTATCTTTATTTGCATGGGTGCTTATATATTTAGGTGTCTTGATAGAAAAAGTAGGTTTGGTTTTCTTTTTAAAAACCTTAAAAGGAATTAATGGATTATCTAGGAGTGAATGGAGAGACACTTAGCAAAAAGAAATAGGAAAGGATGAATTTATATTTGTGTGTTTCTTATGCATTGATAGATCACATAAAAGAGTATGCTTTAGCTCTTGGTTGTTGGGAAGGGGCTCCAGAGAGAAGGGAAGCACTCCAGGGGTTCTGCCGTAAAATCCGCTTATTGCAAAGTTTTACAGCTTTTTCTAGCAGACAAGCGACAGCCCCCTGAATCCCATAGGTTAATAAGCCTGTTCACACGCCTAAGTCAAGCTACTGATTGGCAAAAGCCACTGTCCATGCACTCTGTCAGCCCTGGCATAGCTCAGAGTTGTTGTGAGAAAGTTTGCCGATGTTTACATATTTGTCCAGGCGAGCAGCCAACAGAGTCCACTAACTATAAACTTTTGCTATTGGAGAGATACTCTCTGGCCTACGAGAATCTCACTGTCAGCACTGTCCAAAAACATGTCATCCTGCTCTGCAAACTGCGAATCCACACTTGGTTCTGGCTCATGTCGCCTTACAACGTACCACAGTATCTATTTATTTTTTTAAATTCTACTGGAGAGCAGAGGGTGGGGGGTTATAAATCAGACTCTGTTTTTTGTTTTTTTTTTTTTTTTTTTTTTTTTTTTTCTTTTTTTTTCTTTCAAGAAGCAATCTTTCAGAATGCTCCTGTCACACATGCAAAAAGTCTCTGTAATTTATGTGACTGGTGATGAATACTATTATGCACAATGTTTAAGAGTAGAACAAAAGGGAAACAGGCTGTGTAAATGGAAGAAAGAAAATGGGAATGTTAAAAAGATAAGTGGTTATACTGTAGGAAACAAATTTGATTCTAGGCAGTTCCTCATGGAAGAAGAGTAACTCTCTAGTTTACAGAACAATGAGCAATACATTATAGATATTCTCAGGTTATTACAGTCATTATGAGGTGAAACCTAAGGATGGAAGTCCCTTATCTTTTGGATTGTTGTGGGAGGGTGCTAAAATATTTTGTGCTGATTGTGCTGAACATCAGAAAAATCAGTGACTGGTATTAGAAAATAATGGATTGAGAAAGGACCTTAAAACTAGCTGTCACATTTTAACCCCACTGAGCAACTAAACCCTACACAGCTGCTCACTCACTCCCCTCTCTGATGAGATGGGGGAAGAGAACCAGAAGAGTAAAAGTGAGAAAGCTTGTGCATTGAGATAAAGGCAGTTTTATAAGTAAAGTAAAAGCCACATGTGCGAGGAAGGCAAAACAAGGAATTAATTCACTGCTTCCCATTTGCAGGAAGGTGTTCTGCCATCTCCAGGAAAGCAGGGCTCCATCATGTGTAACGGTGACTTGGGAAGACAAACACTATCATTTGAAAGGCTCCACCAGTTTATATGCTGAGTGTGACATTCTGTGGTATGGAATATACCTTTAGCTAGTTCAAGGCGGCTGTCCTGGCCATGCTCAACTTCCTCTTAGACAAGTTATTTTTTCTTAAGAAAGTCTATGCAACATAAACCAAATGTTTGATCTGAGGGAGTGAATAAGTACATAAATGAAGCAAGGTTTTGAGTGTCAGCTGCAGCTGTGATTGACAGTGTTCATGGCAGAAAGCTATTGAGTTCAACTGCAACACCCTATCACTGAGTACCACTAAATAATTACGGGAAAACATTGCCTTTTATTATCCTAAACTCCAGAGATCCATCAGAATAGTCATGTTTCCTACAAGCTAATAATATCTGCTTCAGCTGCCTTTGGTCTCAAAACAGAAAAAAATCCCCTAAGCTGCTTCATGTCTTTCCTGGTTACTATACCGTGTTCCCACTGAAACCAGTGAGGGTCCAGTGAAGGCCAGGTTAGTGTAAAAGTGATGAAGAGGATGACAGAAACTGGCCAAAAGGCTTTGGATAAGATGATTTTATTTTCTTTTTCATGGAAAACATTACAGCATTCAGAAGAATAAGATAATATTTTTCATAGAAAATGGGTATAGTACACACTACCTAGAATCTTTTCAAAAGCTGCTGGCTGAAAACAAAATCAGCAAGGATTGCCGCACATCTACCCCTCCGCTTTTTCTGCTGCTTTCTCCATCTTTGTTTTATGAAATGTCAGGTTTTATGTTTTATGAAACTTTCAGGCTTACCTGTTTAAATTTTACTCCTGACTCGACTGCTGCTTTGCCATGCAGTAAATCCCAGGCTGATATACTGGCTGAAAATGTCCCACTGCCAACTGGCTGTGTATTCAGGTGACAATGTAGCCTTTGTGACCGCACTTTCATTTCCTTCTTGGCCTTCTGAAACTACCTTCACTTTTATGTCACTCTTTTAAGTCTTTCCTTCATGGGCTTTCATTAGCTTTCATACATGTCTAGAAAGATGCAAGCTGAGTTCAACTGTGCAAGCCTTAGCAGCAGAAAGACTGGAAATAGTGGTAAAGAAATAAATTTGCTGAATACATGGCAATAGTTGGTGTCTGGAAATGAAGCTCAGCAATGGTAGTTCTGAAAAGAATAAATGCTCCTAAGCACTGATGAAATGAAAAAGAGCAATGACATGGGTGCTGAAATCACATGGAAGCAGCTGTTTTTCTTCTCCATGCTGTCATGTGACACTGTGCCTTGTTACAAACACTTTTTGTTCAAGCTAGGTCATAGAGGTCACTCTTGCCTATGCAACACAGCAGGTCTTGTTTGTTGACGTATGGCTGACAGAGGAGCCTTGGAGCAGCTTTGTCTCTGATAAAGGTTTTTTCATTTGAGAAGCAGAGAGAATTATCAGAGTTATTTGTTTAGAACAAATTTTAAAGTAACAGGAAATCTTTAGAGTCCCTAATGTGTGAAATACTATATGTACGTGTGGCAAGAAGTGATCACAGGTTCCAAAACCATAGTAATATAAGCAAAGGAGACCACTGAAAAGACCCTTCTTTTTAGTAACAGAATTACAGTAGCAGACAACAGAGTTGAAGTGTCTTGTCAAAGTACTTGCCACTCCATGGATAAACTCGTCTACCTTACATGCAGGAACCTTACCAACACATCAACCACTGTGAAAGGGTGTTCCGTCTATGAAGAAGTCCAGGGAAGAGAATCACAGCACTGTAATCCTTGCCTGATTTGGAAGGGTGTAGCCGATAGGTACAGCCTGGTAAAATCACAGCTCTGGGCTGTAACTGAGGCTAAGCAGAGAAGGGCTCTGGGAGAGAGACTCAGCTAGAATAGAGGAGGCAAGGCATGCTGTGTGTTTGCACCGGGGTGTTCGGTGTTTTGTTAAAGTGGGTTTGTTGTGCCTAAAGGTAGGTAAACTAATGGTTGACTAATGGAATAAAAAGGCCAGGTTTTTGTAAATAAAGTTCCTCCTTTGCACCTGCATGGGGACTCCCTGTTGCTTCGTGCCACCCACACCAACACAGAAGAGTAGGACTTTTGTCTCCTGTAAAAGTAATTATGAATTGATGAACATAATGCAACATTATTTTTCTTCTTTTTTATGTGATAAATGCTGAATAATATCAGCTGGGGGGAAAAACCTCATAATGCTAGACCTTGTACCTACCAGTATGCAGCTAGCTTGAGAACTAGTGAGGGCATATTTGTAATGATCTGGCCTTTGATCTGTTCAGATTAACATCCCTCTGCTAATGACAGAGTGTTTATTTGCATGAATAACATCTATTTGTAAATTAGTATATAACCTCTTCTCTTATTTATTTCAGTTATTTTTCATACACTGAAGATGGCAAAGGGATGTATATCAGAAATTCTCAGTGTCCATACTGGCAAACAATGAGACCTTCCTGTGTGGTAAAAGAACATAATGGCATTGGACTATCACAAGGAAAGAAATATTGAGTTCAAAACACTAATTCATAATTGCAGTGATTTATTGATATATTAATGGGACATAATTAACCAGCAACTCAGTGAACTATACCTTCAGGATCAATATCAGAAATGCAACAGATAAACTACGATCATAAACACTTACAAAACATTAAACAACACCTACAAAATTGTAAAGAGCTTTCTGTAGTAAATCCCAAGAAGGTCTAATCCTGTCTACATACACACATGCATATGCACACACAGTTGCACAGGCACAGATGCACACATACCCTCTCCCTGCACAGGCCCTGTGCAGAATAAAGGCAGGCCTCAGCACTTGTGTTGTTGAACCTCACCCAACTGACCTCAGCCCATTGCTCCAGCCTGTCCAGATCCCTCTGCAGAGCCTTCCTACCTTCAAGCAGATCCACCCTCCCACTTAATTTTGTGTCATCTGCAGATTTATTGAGGGTGCATTCAATCCCCTCATCCAGGTCATTGGTAAAGATATTAAACAAGACTGGTCCCAAAACTGATCCCTGGGGAACACCGTCTGTGACTGGACGCCAACCGGATTTAACGCTGTGACGCTAAGGTGCTCCCACTCCCATTGTGTGCAATACTGAGCATGTGGGACTCTGCTTTTAAAAACTAGAGACTCGGTTTAACTGCACTGTCACAAGTCCTCTTCTACTTGTGGATGGCCCCTTCCTTTTTTCTGCACTGTATATTGTGCAGTGGGGACAGACAAGATTAGATTTGAAGCTGTGCAGTTTGGTACTGATATCAGTGAGGCAAGTGAGCCTGGAAGGTGCCAAATTATTTTTTTGGGGGGTTTTCTGTTGGGTTTCTTTGCAAAGATGTATCTGCCAAGGCAAAGTCTGGTGTAAGATTATCTAATTTCAATGTTTCTTTCAGGTTTTGTAACCCATGAATCCCTGCTCTGTGCTTTTATTGAACTGTGCAAGAATGAAAAATAGAGAGAAACAAAGACAAACAAACAAAGAAAGGAATTTGATTTTCTCAATTTTCCTCACTGCTTTTTCATTTCAGAAGTGGAATTGCTTCATCAATGAATTACTGGAGCGTAATCATCCTAATTTCTCCTCGTTATTTAGGAAAACAGAGCAGTGTGATTTGAGTAAGGAATGAGATTGTAACCTACCCAGGTTAATAATGATTGAGTCTGCCTCAATCTCTTCCTCTCCATGCTGCTCTTTCCATGGTGTCCAGTCCTTTACTTATTTCACTTCTCCACCTGCTTTATTTAGCTGCCAAGAAAATCCTAAGCGTCAGCTTGGCTGTCATGCTAGTAATTTAAAGTGGATGCTTGAGGCTGTCTTTTAACATACTGTGTAAGTATCATATATCATATTTCTTAGGCACTCTTCTGCATTGTTAATGTGAATTGAATCTTGATTTGTGGAGTACACCTCTACTCACTGCTTTTTTCAATTGTAAGGAAGCATTTCTTGGTTTAGTGTAAAATTTCATTTTACAATATATAAGGTTAATTTGCACAGTGAGTTCACACATTGAATCCCTTTTTGTGAAAGGGTAAAAGTATCTTAGGAAAATAAAGCTAGAAACTAAAATCGTAGAAAAAAGCCCACTTCACAGAATAATATTGTTTTCCCATCAGGATAAGATTTTTAGAACCTGTGCACAATTTCTGGAAAGGAATGATAGCATATTTTTATATTAAAACTGCATTGAAATGTTATAAGTACACTTTGGTTTATGTAAATATAATTAAAAATGAAGCTGCTTTTGTCCTGTCTGGGAATCACTATTCTGTTTCGCAAGGTAACATCATTAACAAATGATATACAAAAAATGATACATTAATTTGAAATTGTGAATTCAGGTAGATTTTCCCAGGATAAGACAAATGGATGTGGATGGCTCTGCCTTTTGTAGTACAGGCTTTATTCATCATTTGGTACTGACACCAGTGAACATTGTGGTGAGCACCCTTCCCTCATTTTTCAAATAAACTAATTCAGACAGTTAAAGGGAGAAAATATTGTGGCTTGATTGAAGGAAAAAATACTCAAATCAGTGTACTTTAAGTATCAGTCACATCAAATTATGACTAAGCAAAATCTGCTTAAGGCCTGTGTTTGTACTGATTTTGTCTTTGTGAATTAAAAAAATGCTTCCATTGAAGATTGTAGGTAGGTGAGAGAACTTCATTCTGTAGTTTGTCTGTTTGTCATAGCATGTAAGCAAAGCAATGCCTTGATAAATTTCAGGTCAAAATATTGCTGAAATATCCAGTTTTAATGTTTTTCCCAAGTAATCTGAAGCACACATCACAATTTAAGCAAAAATCTCCGGAAGATTTACAGGTACAAAATTTTTCCCCCCCCCCCACTTTGAAACATCATAGTTGAATATGAGCTTCTACAGAATATCCCTTAAATAGGAAGATTTTGACATTCATACATAACATTTATCCTGTTTGCTGATGTCTAAGTTTAATTTTGGAAGCAGCAAATTTTGAAGAAATTCTTGAATTCTCTGTAGGACTCAAAATGTCCTTTACAGAAATTAGGATAGTATTTTGAACAGAAAGTCATGAAGCACGTGATGGTAACTGTCCATTCTGTTTTGATTGTACATGAAATGCCCCAGCATGTGCTTTTGGTGTTATGAGATGTTCTGGTGTGGCATGTTGTCAGACACTGGTCTGACAGACAGAGAGAAAAAGGAGTTAAACTGTTTTTCTTTGCCAGATTCCTCTGGTAATGACAACCATCCCTCTCAGTTGCAGATTCACTCTCTCAGCCATGTACACCTCTGCTTAGCTTGCAGTAAGAATTTTTGTCCTTGTTTGCATTAAAAATCCATTCCTTAATGTCTTCTTGAGCAGGTAATGAATGAGTGAAAGGTGTTGTAAATAAAGCTGTTCAATTTATTGTGCTGTGGTTGAAATATTTTTCCACTTCCACTTCTAAATGTTGCAGCAAATATATGGCTCCTAATTAATATTTGCAGGCTGTATCTCAGATTACCTGTTGGAACTGAGCAATAAGAGGAAAACAAAGTAATTTCTGACCAGGTTTAATGGTTAGTATGGCCTAGTTACACGGCAGTTACATCATACAAAGCATTATTCTGCTTTGTGGTATGTAAAATTGCCATTAATTTATACATATTCATTATAAATTTGGGGCTAACAGCATGACCTAGCTGGCCTGTAATAGTGTGTGTCTTCAGACAGTGAATAAATTCCACAAGTTAATCAGGTTTGGTGTGTGGCTTCTGAGATTTTGTTTGTTCTGAGCACAGAGAGATAATGTATTGACACTGCTCAGCACACTGTCATTAGATGGGATTCAGTACACTGCATAGCTAATTGTTCTCCAGAATATTTCTGGGGATGTCCCCATGCAAGGACTGCAGCACTGAGGGGTGGTTGTGGGTGAAAACTGGAGAAATAAAGTTGGGAACAATCTCAGAGACACAGACTGGGTTTGTCTCAGTTTCTCCCTTCACAAGATAAAGCTGGAGATGTCTCCAAGGGGGAAAGAGTTTCACATACATAATTAAATAAAGCTAAGCTTGCCAGGTCTGGGGTTGAAACTGGTAGTTTCATTTGGTCCTGTACTGGGGTCAGCACCTAGTTAGATGGGTGGTCTGTGTGGGGTGCAGAACTTGGGATATTGCTTTAAGAACTGTGCCTTAGTGCCCTAATTAACCAGCCTGTCCAGTGTGCATAAGGCTGGTAGAAGGTAGTGAAGGCAAAATTTCATTGCTTTAATGGCCTGAGGTAAAGGTGCAGGACTTAGCGGCTTTAACAAAATGCAGACACACAGAAGAGAAGAGTTAAATTATTTCCTGTTTTAGCACTGTGATTTCTGTTTGCATCTTTGAAATGTTCCTGCTGGGCTCAATGACATACCTAATTTTTCATCATACATTATCCTTGTGCTTTCTCAGTTTGTTTCTCATTAAAGACTCTAACCTGAAATTTAAAAATAATCTCAGATTTATAGGTAGTTGAGCATGGTGTTTAAAATGCTTTCTTACTCAAAGTGACCTGAATTTATAGCTTGCACAAACCCTAGTGCCACTTTTTTTTTTTCCTGAGATTTTATCTTTTTTAAGCAATTCATCTTTGATTTAATTTGGAGAGATGATCTTTATGACAGTAGAATATTGTCTGTCCCTCCTTGAGGAGGAGCATGGTGGGAGGTGTGTGACTGGTCCAACTCTCCCTGTGGCAACCGGAGGGGGTCTGTGGGCAGGGTAAGCATGGTGGTGTCAGGTAGATTTAGCATCAGACTCTTGAAGTAAAATTTGCCCCTTCTTTGCAGAGTACAAATGATTGCCTACAGCAGTTATGGCTTATGATAACGGCTGCAAAGCTCCTTCTCATGATGCAGTTAGAAGAGCACAGTACATACTCTACAGAAAATAACACTTCTCCCACCTGCCTTCAAAACCCACAGGTAGCTGGTAGAGGTAATGCAGTGTTTCTATGAATTGAGGGTCCCAAAAAACTCTACAGGAAACACACAAAAGAGCATGAGAACAAGGCTTTCTGGGTCTGCATTGACACAGGCTGTAAAACTAATAAAAGACGTGAAGACGCAGGTAGGTGAAGGTGAAGGTGTAGGTCTTTCATCCTATATGTGTGAGTGGCTTTTCTTAAAAATGGCCATTAGAGGTTGTGGTATCTGGAAAGGCACAGACCAAATCACGAAAAAACACCACAGCATATTTAAAGACAATCCAGTTCATAAAATATGAAACTGCCACATACTCTTGGAAGTCATGACCACAGTGTAATTTGGGATAGGGTCTCTTCTGAAAGTGGTCTGTTCTTATGACAGTAGTTAGTCACAAATATTCAACAACTGTATGTCTTCTTTATTACTGTTGTAGCCATTTCCCAGGCTCATGTCAGTGGCTTTATGAATACCTACCTATGGATAAAGAGAACAAGACTCAGCCTACATCCTGGTCACAATCACAAGTTTCTTGGTGTGAGGTCTGGTGTGCAAAGGAAGTAAGAAAGTTCTTTAAAAGAACTGGTTATTTGTATTCATTTTCATAGCAGTATTTGCTGTCTTGTGTCAATCTGGGATCAATATCCCAAGAGACTGTGCCTTTGCTGATGCTCTCTACATCTATTACCCAGCTACCCAAGCCAAACAACCTATTGGTGAGGACAGCAGAGTCTTTATTACTCCCGCATTTAGGTTTTCCTTGAAGTGTAATCAGAGCACGGGTGCAGACATATACCAGATGAGCAGGATTGTAGTGTTCATCTGAGAATGAAATGAGCTAAAACCCCACTGAGGACAGTGCCATGCAATTTGAAGAAAAAATAACTGACATGAAATTATACAGTCTAAAAGGCATATAAATAAAATTTGGAAGGGGGATATTGGCAAAGATGGTAAGAGGTCAGCCTTCTTTTGGTTGCTTACCTTAATCTACATGGTATTAAGAACAGAGTGGCCTAGTTCTTACCTTAACTATTTATGAAACTAGTTATGAAAATTAATTTGCATAACTATTTATGAAAATTAAATGGCAGCAAAGGGTCTTGCCCGTAGTCTTTTCATTCCTAAAGTTTTGTGCTTGTACTCAAGTTTTGCAGATAAACTTTCTTGCATATGTGCTTCCATTTATTTAGTATTCATTCTGTTCTTCGAGCTACTGAGCTCCATCTCACTTTCCTGTTTCATATTACCCCACAAGACATTACAAAGAGTGATATATTTGACTCTTCTTTAAATCTGCTTGATCATTAGATCATCTTATTCCAGTACTTCCCTGGGATTAGTTATCTAAAGTGTTTGGTATATGTTTTAAAAAAATCTTTTAAGTTAAAACCAGTCACTCTCTGTTTAAAAATATTTCACTTATTGTGTGGCAGGTCCTGATGCATTTATTACATATTTAAGAATTCAGAACAACAAAATTTTCATTCTTTTTCTCTTTCTCTCAGCTTGATAACAACGTGTTTGGAGTAGACAATGTGCTATCATTTTCTATTTCCTATATATGCAGCTTTTCTTTTTAATGTCATCCAAAAATAATTAAAAAAAAATATAGAAAAGGTGCCTTCAAATTTAGGAAGACTTCTAAGGCTAGATACTCTGGATCACCCACTGCTAATTGACTATGTATTGTTGTTTTACTGGTATTACTGATATTGTACTGGTTTGGTGTGTGCTGGATGGTCTTCAAGTAGGAAAAAAAAAAAGAAAATGATTCCTAACCAAACAGCATGTAATCTAAACTAGTGGACTGACCAGAATGACTTTTAATTGAAGTATTTTTAAAATGGTTAAGTTTCAAATCAGTGGTCCCGTTAATATCCAACCACCCATTTTACAAAGCAAAACCTACTGCAGATATCCATTGCTGCTGCTATTTAAATTTAAGTAAAATCCAGTCTAAGCAGTCTGCATAGATATGAGTTTATTCTTTCGTTTCAGAAAGAGTGAAAATTAAATACAAAAGAAAGCACCTATCTCCACCTGTTAATCTGTTCACATAAATATTATCTGCTACATGAATATTCATTTCTTACATCCCTGCTGATAAACTAATGGTTTAATACTGTTCAGGCTTTTAATCTCTTTTATGGTTTTGCTGGGTCTGTTAGTGAGGGTCATTTAGTAGTTTAGTATCTAAAATGATAATATGTAAGTATGAAAAATAGAGAATTTAAATTAGCTTGATGTGAGATGATTTAAGTGAACATATAGCAGGCTAGTTCTTATTTTGATCTCATAGGATTACCATTCCAACTCCAGCAATTAAATGGTGTTTCTTGATACTTCACTTTCTTTATAAATGAGCTCAGAACCAGCCCTTTTATATGATACATCAGTGCTCTGGAAAGCTGTCTTTTCCCTTCAGGTTTTATGGTTGAGTTATGCAATCAACTCCATCGATAAAAAAGTTTTGATTTTTAGGTTTTTCTCTTTGTTACATCAAGACGACTGGGAAGGGATCTCCTTTTATACTAGTTTACATGATGGGATTATTTGATATGAAAAGTAAATTCTAACTCAATGTGGATAACACCTAGTTCTTTCACTCACGTAGTCTGCACAGAAGGTTTATGAATTTGTTTTTAGATGTCTGTTTAAGATGTTTCTGTCTACAGAGAGATTAAAGAACACTGAAAGCTTTCAGGTGCATTTCCTTTGAAAATAAGGGCAATTCAGCCGTGTGCTGGAATCAACCTCCATTCTTAGGGTATGTAGGGGTGTTTGCAGAAGTTGAGGCAGGATGAGAACAATGTCAGAAGAGGGAAATTTGCATGGAAATCTCCTTTCCACCTTAAAATTGTGGAGATTTGAATGTCTTCCCTTTCCCCTCACCCCTCCAATTAACAATGTACTCTCCATTTTGACTTTTTGGAAAATCTAATTTGGTTTAGAAAAATAAAATAAAATTAATCAATGTACCTTGAAATTCTGCAGAATTCTGTTGCAGAAAACTGTTCAGGTCCTTTAAACACGCAATTCTGATTTACATCTTAGTACATGAAGCAATTAAAATATCGTTGACATCAAAAGCCAGTCCTAAATGAAACTTTCTGAGTAAAATTAATTAAAAATAAACTTCTTATATATCTCTGGAGTTTCCCTGAAATGTTAAAAAAAGTCTGGCAGGAAAAAAAAAGGTATGATTTTTTAAAAAAATTTTTTTTTCCTTTCAAAAATCTTACAATTCCAGGTTTGGGTTTCTAATCCTAGTCTCAACCTGTAAAAATGTTTAGTAGCTAGGCTAGGAAAATTCTTTATGTTAATTATGTTTGTTAACTGATGGTTTTCAAATTTTGTTTTTCATACAGAAGTTCTTCTGTGGAGATGGGGAACTTAGCATGGACCTTTATTTGCTGACTCTGAAATTTCTGATATGATTCCTGTTTAACTTTTCACATGCATCCTTTTCTGCAATGTGACTTCCCAGAAGCACTTGCCAGTATGAGGACGTGAATAAAAGAAAAGACTAAGTCTTTTTTAATGTGCTGGTTTTGGCTGCTTGGTTATCTCCATGTCATCGGGTGCTTGTTTGCGTTTCTCTCCGAGTGAAGGCTTTTTCATTTATCAAATCTCATTTTATTGCCTCCTGTTCCTGCTGCTTTCATCACTATGGCAGCTGAATGTTCTGTTCAGTTGAGTTCTCCTTTTTTACTACTACCTGCAAGTTTGTCCAGGGGAGCTCTGTGAAACAAAGGCACAGATCACAATACCTGAGATCTACTCGTTTGTAAGAACAGCATATTTTCATAAACAGTTTAATTACTAGCCACTAGCAAGCACTTCAACATTATCGAAACACAACTGCTCTAAACACAGAATTGCTACTGTTGCAGAAGCCAACTTGTGCAGTATTAAAAATATTTTTAATTAAACAGAATGCACTGCTGACTGTGGAATTGTGTGAGTATTTATTACAAATAAAGCAGATTAATTAGCTGAAGGGAACCAGTGCAAACACAGAAAGTGTACGTGTTTAGTAGAATTAACATTTATTCCAGGGTTTATAATTGTAATGAAACACTGTGGCTTTCAGCAGTGTTTGTTACCATGCCAGTTAGGGCAGTGGGCTCTGTCATAATTCTAGTGTGATTTTTCAGTATTTTTAAGGCTTACCAAAAACCTTGATAAGGCTTAAAAGTGGCACTTTGTAAAGGCAAATTGAGCAATGCTACATATTTATGTTAAAATGAAGGAGGCTGGCACTTGGCAAAACCCATACAATTAGCCACAGCAGAGAAAAACTTGAATATTTGATTAGGAGGAGGTTTGTTCTTATAAAGGCTGCAATGGCCATGAAACATTGTATTCCCTTCCCGTATGTCCTGTCTTCCTCCTGGGATTTGCACAGTCTTTCTCTGCACAGAGGGAAAGGGAAGACATTGAGAGTGCAGTCTGTGCCAAAGCCTGTCTAGGAAGGTCTGTGGTCTGGGCTGCTGCCTCTTTGCTCCTCCTCATTGCAGGAATTTTTGGCTGCAGAAGCTACTTATCAATCAGCCTCACTCCCTTTGAATCCCACGTTTTCTGGAAACTGGAGCTCTTTTTCAGTATCTGCAACAGCTTTCTTATGTTTCCTGCTTGGTGACAGGCCTGTAAATATACATCTGTTTCTCAAGTGAACATAGCTTTGGAGAAATATGTCAGTATGACATATGGAGAAACTGAAGTTGCCCTGGTCACCTCCATCATTTGTGCAACCCTGATGGCATGGGTAGGGTGTTTGCTTTGCTCCAGATATCTTTCTCCCTCCATGCCTCTGGGGACTGCTTTTAAATGGGAAGCAACTTCCTGACCATGTGCATTTGTGTTCAAAGTGGCCCACTTGGCTTCTGACTACTTTAAATTGTAGTGGCCATCTCATTTTGAATGCCCTGGCCCATGGATTCAGGATTTCAGACCAGAAAACACACATATGGAAGGTTCTCTGCCTCAAATTTCACATTCATGCTGATATTTGCATGATGGGAATCTATGAAAAATATTTTTTGCCTATTTATTTTGCCTAACTATATATTTTTACCTAGCCAAGTATCCAAAATGGCTATTCAGTTCCCCAAAGTAATGGATTTTGACTTTTATTGTTTCTCTTGCCTGTGCCATGCCAAGATTTTTCCATTACTCATCCATGAGTGAATATTGAGGGAGGAGACATGTACAAGCAGTTGCAAAGTTACCCCTCTATCAGCACATGAAATATGAGTCCACCCTCCTTGCTCAGCTCAGAGAGGTACTACATCACACGGAGTTTGGTTAGTGCATGGTGGAGGGGAATGAATGTTCAGATAAAACCTAATAGCTTTATTTTGGATGAAAACTCATGGTAGCCCCGAATAATCTGGCATTTTGCTCTGTGCAAAAGCAAGACCACAATTACCTCTGAGAGTATGGAGCTCTTTTATGTTTGGTCCTTACTCAGTGTTGCCACAGTACCAATCAGGAAAGCAGAAGCTGTTTTTTATACAGACAATTTTATGAAGTAGATTAATGACAAACATAACAGTTAATGTTTTTTTCTCTTTTGAGTATTTTTGATAGAGTTTAACCTGATTCAGGAACTATGAATCACTTCTGTTTCACTGGGAAACATTTAATAGAATTTATGTGAACTTATTCACTTTGCTCTCCAAATCCTTTTCTCCCTGCTGATCCCTCAGCTCCACATTGAGTGTCTAATTTTTATCTGACTGTTGATAATGGAAATACTCATGTGCCTCAGCATGTATTGACATGAATCCTCATGCTGGAGCCATCACTCGGTCTTGACCGTAATATGTACTGAGCAAAAGGTGTCCCAAAACTGTGCTATGGACAAGAAGCAGCATCTTCCAGGTCATCTCCTTCTCACAGTCTCTTCTAGGCTTTCTCACATTGTGTGTGTTCCAGAGCCCGGTTTTGCTGAAAGGTGACAAAGAAGGCACATAGAGAACAATAACTACACCTGCCAGCTCTAAAATAAAATAAAACTACTTCTACCATGGCAAAGCTATGGGTCATAGGGTTTGGAATTTATCAGAGACATCTTTTCTGGTAGTGGAATTAATCCATGTTTTCTCCTTTGAATGTGTTGTTAAATTCCATGTTCAAATACATTCTCATTTGTTTGCTTTTGTTTTACATTTAGGTGCTTCTATGAGTTTAAACCTAATAGACCCTTCTATGTCAGTGTCAGTATCTGTATTTAAAAGCAAAATACCTCTTGAAGACAATTGTGTGGTGGAGAGATTGTAAACAGAAATAGAGCACAGAAATAAATTGAAAATATCTTCGGTTTTGATTTTTTTTTTTT
>NW_008604747.1:0-15957 GCF_000691845.1 Merops nubicus
CTTCCAACCCCTATGATTTTATGATTCAAAAAAGTGCATTTGTACCACAACAGCAGACTCAGGTTTCACATAACAAAAAACAGTCCTTCAGTGTGTTATGGGTTAACCTACTAGAAAGCAGTTCCATGGAGAAGGACCTGGGAGTTCGGGTGGATAAATTAACCATGGGACAGCAGTGGTTCCTTGTGGACAAGAAAGCCAATGGTATCCTGGGGTGCATTAAGAAAAGTGTGACCAGCAGATCAAGGGAGGTTCTCCTTCCCCTCTACTGTTCCCTAGTGAGGCCATATCTGAGGTATTGTGTCCAGTTCTGGGCTCCCCAGTTCAGGGGAGACAGGGAACTACTGGAAGGAGTCCAATAGAGGGCTACGAACTCAATTAAGGGACTGGAACATCTCTTACAAGGAAAGGCTGAGACACCTGGGCCTGTTTAGCCTGCAGAAGAAAAGGCTGAGAGGGCATCTCAATGTTCATAAATATCTGAAGGGTGGGTGTTAAGTGGATGGGGCCAGTCTCTTTTCAGTGGTGACCAGCAATAGGCCAAGGGACAATGGTCACAAACAGGAACACAGGAAGTTCCATCTCAACATCAGACAAAATTCTTTACTGTGAGGGTGACAGAACAGGCTGCCCAGAGAGACTATGGAGTCTCCTTCTCTGGAGACTTCCACAACCCACCTGGATGCAACCTGATTTAGGTAAAGCTGCTTGGGCAGGGGGGGGTTGGACTAGATCTCCAGAGGTACCTTCCAATCCCTACCATTCTGTGATTCTGTGAATTAAAGACAGATGAGAGGAGAAAGGATTTGAGTAGAAAAATGTAAATGATTCTAATAATTACTTGGCTATATTGTACATGCTAAATGCTGGAGGCAAAAATAGACTCCACTTCAGTGCCCAAAGTATCAGAGGTGAACCACACAGAAGTGTGGTTAAAACATACTGGAAAATAACAGATCTGGAGGGTGGGAACACTGTGACAAAAGAGGGACTGGTTCTGACAGGGAGCAGGATGGTCTAATAGAAAAGGAATTGATTAGCTGAATAACAGAGGTAGAAAGTCTACTTCAAAGTTTTGCTTGGCATTATATTCTTAAAATTTTTATGCCTGAAGTAACGGGATATCTGCACATAAGAACTAATAAGGCAGACACTGTTGTTCATTTCCTCCTAACATATGACCAGAAGCTATTATTAATTCCAGATATTATTTGCTATCATTGAAGTCAGGTCCTCTTGTCGGCAAAAGCAATTTTTAGAGTTTTTATTCTGTAGTTAAAGTGCCACTTGAACCAGATTGAGACTTTCAGGTACAGCCATCTCAAGGGGTTATTTTCTATTCATCAGCTGAAAAAATAAACCAAAAAGCTGTAATAAATGAAATCAGGGATCTTCTAACATTATAAAGTTATTATACTATATTGTTAAAATAATTTACTGTTGCATTTTTCCTTTGTGATGGAAAGCTGAGCTTGTTTTGATGTATTTTTTTAGCTGATGAATAAGATGTGTCTATATTACCTTTGAGGAAGGCTCTGATTTAGTAGCCCTCATTACAGAAATGTAAAAAGCCTCTTATTTCATATGTACTTATGGATAGTAAATACAACAGACTTCTAGCACTGTAAGCAGCTGCAGAAAATGCAATATTAGAGAGAACATACCATCAGGACAGACATTAAAAAAAAATAAATCAGACCCACAACTCTATCAAGGTTACTGTTTGTAAACTCATGTCTGAAGCTACTGACCACTAGTAAGCAATGCAAGCATCCAGTGGTACAGCTCTCAGTATTCTGTGGCACAGGGCTCTCTTTAAGTCAGACATGGTATTTCTCTGTTCAACAGCCACTGATGGATTTTTCTTTTATGAATTTGCATAACCAGGCATTAACGTGCATCATAATGTCAATGTCCACAAGCTCACTGAAAGCTTTCCAGTTCATATACGCTTCATGGAAAAAGGTCTTCCTTTCATTTTACAGTGCCACTTGAAATTTGAATTCATGTCCCCTTGTTCTTCCAGGAAAGTTTGCATAAACTATCTCTTGTCACCATCTCCAAACCTTAGCTGTACCTTTTCCAGGATGAAACTTTTCCTCCTCCAAAGATGCCCAAGAACTTTTTTACATTTCTGAACAAACAGAATTTTTAGAAGCAGAAACACATTGAGGCAAAAAAATTTTGCTGATGTAGAATGACCAAAGCTGACTGTAAAAGACCACCACATGCACTGAGCTTTGAATTGATTTGGATGGAGTGGCATGATAGCATAGCTCCATGCTCATGCTTCTACTATACAAGTTAACTCAGGCATCTGCTCAGTAATGCATTGTGCTGCCTACAGATACCCTAGGAGGCTTGCTGTAAACAAAAAACAAGCTAATGAAGACAGTGACAGAAAAGCAGAAAGGGGCTGGGGGGGCAGGGAATCAATCTCATCTCCTTTCAATAAACA
The DNA here is from genome assembly GCF_000691845.1 of Merops nubicus. Taxonomy (NCBI): domain Eukaryota; kingdom Metazoa; phylum Chordata; class Aves; order Coraciiformes; family Meropidae; genus Merops; species Merops nubicus. Next base: position 2,459 of record NW_008604747.1, read on the forward strand.
AAATATATGTGAATGTTAGTTTCAATAAGAGAAGTGATCCTTAAATCTCTTACAGATTACTGAGGATAAACACTATCAAATTTATATTGAAACCAAAGAATTCAAGTTCCCTTGCCTGCATATGTGCACTGCAATTAAACGGATCAACACATAGCTCAGCTGACAACAGTCCAGGCCTCAGGAGCCATGTGTGGCTTTTGAACATCTCAAGTGCTGCTCACGTGCAGCAGTCAATTGTTCTTAAGAGATGATTGCTTGCAAGGAATTTTCCTAATAAGAATATTTATTGAACAGCTAGTCCTGAAAATACCTCAAGGCACATAAAAAAATCATCAAAGAAAAATTTGTACCAATGTCCAAGCTTTGAAAATACCATATAAAGTAGGATGCTTACATACAACTTTTCTTCACTTGTCTGAAAAACAAATCAAAACCAAACCATCTGGAATTCCTACTGCTAATAGCACCAGCTACCTATACAGATAAGGCAAATGCCAAGACTGAAATACACAAAGGACAGAGCTGTGGCAGGCTGTATTCCATCCTGTGCCTGTCTCAACATGTGAATCCAGCAAGGCAATCACTTTCAAATCCCTGATTACAATGCTGCCAAAACCCATAGGACAGTTCTAACACAGATAATCAGTTTAGTGTGACTGTCTGAACAATTGTTAAGCTCCCTTCATCCTGCACCTCATCTACAGGCAAGAACCTTATAACCTCTTTGATAACAGCATGATTGGTTCTCCCAACACCTATAAACGTTCTCTTTCCTTTGGGGCCCCCAACTGTTAGACACTGTAACATAGAAAAGAGCACTAAGAATAATAAATGATGGTAGATATTTGCTGCTGAGAATGGCTACTAATCGAGAACATCAAATCTGGAATAACAGAATTGATGATTTGTCAGTTAACAGAACTGGAATACATGCTGCAGCACGTACGACCAGAGTCCCTGTCCTTGCAGGTATGAGATTTCCTTAATTTATTTTCTTCTTCTATGAAATGGCCAGTTAAGAACCTTCTATTTCTTGAAATCCTGCTGCATCTTGTAATATCTACAACTTGTCTCTAATTGCTACAGGCAATTTCTTGACTTCCATTAGTTCTGGAACTAAGAATTTAAAAGCGAAAAGAAAATAAAACAGACAATTCTTTACAAGTCTAGAAAATTGAGTACACCTTAAAGTCTTTGAACATATGGTACAGCTCCTCCCTATGAATTTATGCAGGAATCTTCTTTGTAGAGATGTCAGTGTAAAACCTGCCAGAGGCATCATGGTAGAAGGAGAAGTGGACTCAGTTCAATCAGGTATGGATTTCATAAATTCCATCAAAATATAATAAAGGATCTAGTCTCTGTGCAGTTCAACAAGATAAGTGGAAAACAGTAAATTATGCTAAAATGACATTTTCTATGAGGACAACCTTTTTTAGTTAAAAATAACTATGCTATTTCACCACAACTTTTATTAAGACCAAAGTCTTATTATTTCCGAAGTTCTAAGCATTTTCAAACTTAAAGTAATTGTCTTCATTTTCAATATGATCAAGAGTTACTGCTATTTAACTTTAACTTGAAAAACCTTCATGTTTTGCTCATAGCCTTTGGAAAACTAAAGTTTGTTTAAAATCAAATAAACCACCAAGGTTTTTTGTAACTTCCTGTAAGTATCAGGTATGGGAAAGAAGGGCTAATATATTTGCAGCACAGATGCATCATCTGAGGGCCACTAAAGCCAACAAAGTCCTGTGATCACAGATAACAGATCTCATGATAACTCTTTAGTGCATTTTGGATCTCATTAAAGCATGAGGTGGTGCTCACCAAAATCTCCAAAAGTTAAATTTAAGAGACACAAAGTTCTACATAATTTTAAATCTAGATCCACGGTAATACTTTTGCATATGTCAGAAGGTGGGCTTAATTTTTTTTCAGAATAATACAAAAATGATAATTTTAAAGTAGGCCTTGAATACATGAGTATATCCTTATGATTTCATGCTAACTTAATGCAAGAACACTGTGTGTGGTCTAATGTCTAATGAGCATACATTTCTACATTCTCCTCTTTCCTCATCAAAAGGCTTATAATACAACATGCTCCCTCAAACTTGGAGGGCACAATTTCACAGCCTTTAGCAAGCTACAAGTAGCACCATACAAACCCAAGCTCAGTAGGGGTGTAGTTTTATGAACTTCAAAGAAAACAAGACTGCTGTACAAGCTGCAGTATCACTTTTCACCATTAGAGCCACTCAAGGGGAAGACAAAATTACAGTAGCTGAGAAACACCATGTGTTTGATATCAAAGAGTCTGGCAAATGGGACTGGTTCCCCCTTAATATTTCATTTTCTACTCCCAGTCAAGTGATAAATAGCATTCAAGGAAGTCAAGAAAAGCAGAGCCTAAGTTTTCTTCACTTATAAAAAAGAGACAGTGCTCATCCTGCACAGTAAAGTTTTTCTAACAGGGTTTAACTGTGTACTTGACCTGTCATCAGTGGAAGACAAGAAAAAACCATCACTGGAAAACCAGTGGGACTCAAACTCAAACAAAAAAAATAAAGCCCAAACAAACAACAACAAAAATCAACACATCTGGCAATTTTCAGTGCCATTACTTTCAGCTTGTCTGGTATCATATTTCAGATTAGTTTTAATCTCCTGGTAATTGGCATATCTCTGACATTCAACCATTTAATTGTAAATTTGAATACTTTCATTTTACCGGTAAAAGTTCTGTTTATTTTGACTTTAACCTGGCTGCAACGCTCTATCATTTTATAACTCCAGAAATTATTCTGCTTTTGCAAGCTATGGTCTTAATCACATTGCTACTTACAATGCATATGTTTTAAATGCCAAATTTTTGCTACACATCAAAAACTATAGAAATATGGTTTTAATCACACGTAGTCATTTCTTCAGTAATGAAACAAAAAGCATACCAACTTAAGCAATAAGGAAATTGTGTGATTTAGCTAACATTAAAAATGAACTGTAACTGTGAGGTTTTGTAGTAGCCCATCCTACAAATCAGTCAGTTCTCTGTAGGTACAAACTTGCATCAGAAAACCTCTTGAAAGACAGGACAGTTCGGCAAGTTGTGGAATTAAGTGCAAGTAAGGAAGACAATAATTACAAATCACAAGTACTCTGGCACATGTTTGTTTGTTTGTTTTTCTTAAATGAGGCAGAACTTTCTTCATCTAGTGTAACTGAGGTATTTCAAATACACTGGAATACAGCTATCAAGACTAATAAAGCAAAACTACTTTCTCCTGTGAAAGTCCTCAGAGATCAATGAATGCAAGTTTAAACATCTTACTCTGTCTTTAAGCTGGTTTATTAGGTTTAATGGTTGGAAATAACCACTGCACTTTTCAGCCTTATTTCAATAGTTGAAGCAGCAGTAATAAGCGTATTCAGCCCTGAAGAGTTTCATCGCTAATCCATAATCTCCATAAAATTAAAACTTCAGGGATATTTAATGTAATCCCACAAGTATCTTTAAAGGTATGACCAAACAGAAATATAATAAGTACACCTTTTTCCAAATCAGTGCTCTGAAAAATAAAAAACCCTACCTGGATATATACTTTTAACAGTACTTCTGTGCTGTTACCATGCACTTTCAGAAATGTAACTGTAGTATCCTCTTGAAAAAAAACAGAATCTTCATATTCTGCTCATGCTTGCTTAAGAACAGTACCTGCTACTCCAAAAATCAAGGGTGAAGACAGTTCATGTTCAGTTGACAGCTATTTATAAATGTGCATAAAAGCATGAGAAAAATATAACTGAAAAGTATATCCAACCAATTAGGATAATGAAAAGTGCTGACAAAGTAGAAATTGTTCTCTTTGATGTAACGAGGGGAAGGAACTGTATGAACAAACATTCCTCTTTGAATGTTTACATTGTTTCGTTGCTGCATCTGAACATTTATCTTTTTTATGTACAAGTACTTTAAAAGACAAGACGATCTTCTGGGTTTTTAACACCTTGGAAGAGACACTAAAAGTAACTGCCATTGTGACAATTCTCTCCTCATTCCTTCCTCTAAATCTGGCACAGAAGCCTAGAAATAAATTTGGGATACCACGAGTCCAGGGAAGTACGGCAAACAGTGATATATTTCTAAGAAATTGGTACTGGGAGAAACATGTCATCAACCAGCACCATGAAATACTTTGAGTGAAAGTAGTTAAGATCTTGGCAAGCAACTGAGCAGTCCCAGACAAACCGGACACGGGTACTTCTTTTCTTTTAGTATTAAGGATTTTTCCCCGTTCTTCTCCAGATGAACGAGACTACAGGATTCTTTCCCGAAATTTTAAAAACCAAAACCAACCAAACAAAAAAAAAAGCCACCAGAAATAAAAACTGGTTTGTAAATACAAAAAATGAGCAGAGACAGGTAAAAAGACTTGGGTCAGTCTAGTGTCTGCCAGCAGGTTAGTACCAAAGCTGAAATAAGCTAACTCAAATCAAGCAGATTTGCAATCTCTCCACTTGGCCACTGCCCATGCCATCAAGCCACATTAAGCAGCTGTATTGCAATGAACAGAGGTACAAACCTCACAGACTTAAAAAGAAAAGAATCTGCCAAGCTTCACTTGATAGGAGCATGGACAAGGCAGGGAATGAATGGAAATGCAAGTCAAGGCAAAACCTGTAGTGAAGAAGAGCAGAGCCTCCTGCCAGGAGGCTGCTGGCCTGGAAGGGACCACTCCCAGGGAGGGTCAGAAAACAAACAGCAGCTCCAGGGCTAGGCTTGGCCACAGTGCTGTGATTCACCAAGAAGGCCATCACATCACATCACACACAGCTGACAGAATTATTACACTAATTTAAAATCATTAATTTTCCTAACTACTGTGGGGTATTTTTTTTTGCCCTACAATTAATAGCCTCCTGGGGATCCAGAGATAATAACAAAGGCCTTGTGGGACTCACCCAGTATCTGAGGTAAGGAGAAGAGATAGTTGCTTTTTTCTCTCCCAGAAATACCCTTCTGAACAAGATTAGGAAACTCAGACAGAAGACCCCTTGCAAAAAGAGAGTCTACAAATAAGTAAACTTTACACAAATGAACATTTAGTAAGTGATAAACCATGGTGATCATACCTTTGGTTGTTATGCATGTGGTTAAGCAAATTATTTAGTCAAGTAGGGGAGTGTAAATGGATTTTTTTCCATTGCAGAGCCATTAAAAAATTTGATTTTTAACAGCTGCCTTCAGAAATTGGTTCCTAATGTATTGGGCTTTTCACTTTTTATTTGAATACCCTTAGGAAGGGCATATTAATTCAGAAAGTAATTGGCAGGAATAAATCACTCAGACCTTAACATTGTTGATTATAAAAACCAAAACAGTAATTACATATGTGACTGTACCATAAAGTATCTTGTCAGTGGTCCTGCAAATAACGCATAAAATTGCACTGTCCACAGAGAAAATAAAGACAGATTGTTGCACTTTACTCTGGGAGTTCCTTATATAGGGTTTTCCTCTCTGCTGTGAACACTAATGTCTTCAAAAGTAATTTATTCTTCAAATAAATCTTGATAAAAATCATCTACCACAATTAAATATCCAGTTTCTTTTTTCAAAGACCAAGTCGCAGCTGTACAGTGCTGCAGGACGAAAGCAGTATTGCTCAGTAACAGTGATAGTGCTCAGGAATCCATTAGGAAAAAAAGTAAGTGAAAAAACCACAGTTCCCACCAATCTAGCCTAAGAAAAAGTTTCTTTCAGAGTCTGGCAGTATTATTACCCATAAAAGCAGGTGAAGACACACCAAGCAGATAAGTAGAAGGTTTTATGTGCGTCAAGAGGACCACCTCTACCTTATCCAAAGGTCACTGCTTCAGATAAGGACTGCAGCCTTAGAACAATAAACACAAACAAAACCCCTATAGCTAACGGTAAAAGCAAAACATTGCTTAAAAAGAGTCAGCTCGTGGCAAGTGGCACATGAAAACCAATCCATAGTACATTCAAAGCTCCAAAACATATACAAAACCAGTTGCTGCAGTACTCAAAGTTCTGCCACAACCAAAAGCCATGGTGAAGCACTCATTTACACAAAATTCTCTTCCATGTTTTTGGAATAAATGGAACAAGAACAATGCAAACAAGTTCTGGTTAGAGTAAAACAGGAAGCCTTATTGGGTATGCATCATTTTCTACTGCACTCAAGAAATGAGCTTGGAAAAAAGATGTAAATGAAAAGTTACTACAGAGCTATGCATATCACAAAACAGTATGGGAAAATAGACATGGAACTATTCTCTCTTTCTCCTCAAAGCACAATAACTTCAAGAGATTAATGGTCTGGCAGTAATATTTTCACAAAGGCACAATCAAGTTATGGAACATCACTGTCAGAGAAGTCTATAAAAGTCAAAAATAAGAGAAGTTTTAAAAAAGGGGTTACAGATAGAGGCAGACTTAAGTACAACATTCCTAATGCATCCTTCAGCTTTGGAAGACTCTAAAAACTATGGTTAAATCCATACTGTCTTTATTCTTCACACAGTTTTCAACAGAGGATCAATCAACAGATAAGAGACAACTGCATTTTGATCCAGTCTGACAGTTTTTCAGTTCCTCTACTCATGAAGCAGTTTATGGTATCAATTTCAGCTTAAGTACCAATATACAGGTGTTGAAAATTAATAAATTAGATGATCAGTAGACTGCAAAGATGTTTTTGAAATGAAGCAAAACAAGCCCTTCAGACTAAGATGAGCATCATGTGGCATGTCTACTATGTAGGAGATTTCTTTTTTTTAAATAAAAGATTTTCACTGAAAAAAAAAAAAAACCAGCTGCTAAGAGCCAAGCCAAATGCTGAATCTGAAGATGGTTAAGCACAAACATGCTTTAAAAACCAAGAGTAACTTTCCTTAGATGTATCTGGCTTGAAAACAATAGTATGATTTAGTATTTCTGCGTTATTCCCTTTGCCTCACTCAAAAAAATCATTTGCCCATGACCTCTGAACTTAAGTAGTTCCAATACCAACTTAAATATAGAATCACTAGGAGCACTGCACATGAATAAACACTGGTTTGGATTTGGTCCAGCAGCAGTTTTTGAGCCATCACATCATCTTACTTGCTATTTAAAACTACAGGTGTATAAATAATCAGTACCACACCTTGCCTGTAGTGGGTTTATTCTTCCAAACAGTGAACTGAAGACACTAAATCAAAGAAAAATTACATTTATGGAGTAGGAAGGTATTCACAAACAAATACATAGTTAAACTTGAAGAGAAAGAGGAAATTAAGAAGCACATCAAGGCTTTCAACATTGCTTCTAACAGGTTAAATGTAGTTTGTCCAACTCACTTATAAAAAATATGCATGTAACTCTAAAATCACCATCCCAATTAAAAGGAATCCCTTTTCCACTTCACTAGGATTATCTGAAAGGTCAGCCAAGAGTCGCTGCTGGACTCACACTGAAATTCATTAGTTCCAACCAGGAGCAATGTTAATGGATATGTTAATTATACACATTGGTGGTTTGTTTACTTGTGCCAGAAAGAGATACCATTATGTGACTGACATAATCCTACCTAATCCTTGGAAGTCTTGTATGTAAGCCACTGAAGTGCCACTGAGAGGAATCCACATACAAACAAAATCAATGAAGTAAAGTGTTGCAACTTTTCATATTTGTTTTCTGAAACACATCGAAATTAGACAATTTTATGCTTTCAGTCTCCAAGAGACTTGGGTATGTCAAGCGAGCCAAAAAAGAATATTCTTCCTCAAGCATATCTTGTGGAATTTGCAACATGAGAAGAGACATGAGAAGAGACACTATGAATTTGCTCTGGAAATATCCCAATCAACACTTGACCTTTTCTGAAAGGGCCTAACAGTAAGTGTGGAGATTGGTCTCCATTACAAATACTAAACTGACAAATGGAATTTTTGTAATGTAGGGCAAGTACACACCAAATCAAGACTAAAATATTTTAATGATTCAACCTTGCAACTTGCTTTGCCCAGGTAGGCTTTTGACCTATGAACATACTCTATCAGGACTAGGGATTTACATAAAATATTCAAGGTTGACCTGGTTTCAGTGTTAGTCCTATTTAAGACTTGTATGGCTAAGACTGGGAGGCGGAATTACAGGACAGGACAATGGTGTCCTGGATTTTATGTTTTAGGGCAGGGTTTTTTTTCCCCTTTAAGAATTCTTAAAGGGTATTTAAATTATTCCAAAATTATTGAACAAAGGAAAATTCTCTGGTTTTAGCCACACAAAAGCTAACCAAAGTATAGTAGAGCAAAAACTGGGGCAATTCAGTATTTTACCTCATGCCTCCTGAATTTATGGTAGTACTAAAGAGGAAAACTGCTTTCAAGTTTTGACTCCCCCCTTATTAAAAAGTCCTCTATGTATCTTTGGAAGCATATCTTTTGCAATTTAGAACTTCATATCTAATTCCTTTTTTTCAGCTATAAAATTATTAATGCACAGGAATTAATAATTCATGCTTTTCAAAACTATTTATTATCCTTAAACTACAACATAGGATCCATGTAGAATTACATATGCTGACTTCTAGCAAAGTAGCTTGAAGTAGCAGCACAACATCAGCCACTACTAGAATCACAGAATCACTTAGGTTGGAAAGGACCCTTGAGATTGAGTCCAAATGGAAAATATATTACACTATACCCATATATACTATACTATATCCCTTTCTCAGCAGACTAATTAGCTCATGTCTACATAGTCACCACAAAGATATCTAATCTTAACTTTGGTATCCAACAGAGGTCTTTCAGAGTTGCTTTAGTACTTCTGCAAGACACGACATTCTGTCACACAGTCACAAACACCGAAAAGTCACAGTGCCTATGGTTTATTTGTCCTGTATCAAATTTTTTTAAGTCATTGTCACAGCATTCTTCCTGTCACCATGACTATGACAACATCTGAGAGTCTTTGCATTTCCCATCTTCATTATACTAGAGAAAATCAAAATCCACAAAACCAAACAAAAACCAAAACCCCAACAACAACCCACAAGTGAAAAAAGCTCTAATAAACAAAGAAAAAAAGACAATCCATAGAGGAAAATTAATCAAGGACATAATCAAAGACTTAGGATGAGACATTGTGTATTATTACCACTAAAAAAATACTTGTAATATAAACAGAAGTTGTAGGCTATAAGTAAAACTGCTGTAGCCTGCAACATAGAATTCATTGGAATTCTTAATCTGGTCATAAGACTCTAAAGTAGGTCAAAGAAAGCTTAATAATAGTTGACACAAAGCAAAGACTAATGTGTAATAGTATGCAAATCACCTTCCTTGAAAAGTTGATACTTCTTCCCCCCCATTATTTGGGCCAAGCCTCAACTACAAATGGATCCATTGTCTCTCCACACAGAGGAGTATTTATGTACATAACTTTAAAAATAAGTATTAATGACAAACCATGTGCTTTTAGACCACTTCTAATTGATCTAGAATTTTTACAGTGTTTTTCTTAAATAGTAATCTACAGCTACACAGTATTATCTTAAACGCTATGATTAGAAGGTATTAAAGAGACTGAATACATTATATAGAAATCCTAGTTGAAAATATACCTTTTTTTCCTTCAAATTATACTCTCAGAACTCAGGCTTAAAGGAGAACTTAATCTAACTTTTGCACAGAAGTACTTTATAATAAATTTCAATTAAATCATGTACTCTTGAAAGGTAAAGAGGAAAATAGCATAGTTATTTTTGGGAAACCCTTTTAAGTAAAATTTATGCAACCACACTTAGCTCAATGTTCAGCACATCCTGAACATTGTGTTTATTGCTAACATAACGTAAAAATGACCCAAGAATGAAAAGTCTGCAAATTATCTGCTTTCCTTACATTAAACACTGTAATAATGACTTTCAATACTTAATAGCCTTAATACTTAACATTTAGCAAGTTTAATAATAAGTGGAATTTGTCTCTTCCCTATATTCAATGAGTTAACTTGGATGGCTAGGATATTAGAATGTGAAAACAGCTTTATTTCATTCCAGAAATACCAACACTTGAGGATAAAATACTTCATTATAAGTAAGACTCTCGTAAGCAGCTCCCAAATCACATTCTTAGATCTGAAAAGTATATTTTGATAGACAGTTATTGTATCTAGAGATTTTGTTTCAAGTTCAATGTTTCAGATTTCACCCTGGAAGTAGAGCAGTGCACTCATCAGTTAAAAGCAAGATGCTACTGCACCAACACCACATTCAACATAGCATGTTAAATTTTCTTCTAGGTTATTATACCCAGGGAAAAAATCTAGCTGAAAATTTTTATTGTAGGGGAAATTATACTAAATATAATACAGTGACTAGGTAAAACCATGCATCTTAAAATTTGTATTTTGTCCATTACATTTTTAGAGCCACGGTATTAGACTCACTTTTATTAGTCATGTTTTCAGAAGCCTGCTTTCTAATCATGGTAGCTGTATGTAAGGCAATCAATCAAATGCAAAACTTCCTTAAAGTGCCAGAACAGAACCTCCTAACACTAATAATGAGGCTTTATATATTCAGTAAATCAAATGCAACAGTTTGGAGCAACTACCAATCCATGCCCAGGTTATATCATAAGTGCTTTCTCCATTGCCAAGAGGTTGGTGATGTGTGTTAGCCAAATGGCCTTTGAGTTGGGAATGGGATCATTAAACTTCCCTGACTTCTATTTATGGAAACCAAACCAAGTTTGTTATCAAGGGAAGTAACTCCAAAACGGAATAATTTTTGTCAACTATTAATGCATATTCTTGCAAATCTTTATCTCAGGTGGATGGATGTGGAGAGATTTGGAAGAAGCAAAAAAAAAAAAGGAAGTAGAAGAGCTGAGGAATTTGCAAAAGTCATGGAAAGGATCTGTATAGGAGAGAAAGACAGGAGCTTATTCTCATACCAGGGAACTCCTAGGAAGAGGACAAAGGAATTGTGCCCATGATTCAGAGCTGACGCGATGTGAGGCACAGGAAAATAAGAATAAGACTTTCAAAGACTCCAGTGTAAGCAAAAGAAAGCAAATACCAGAGAAAAAGTAGAAACTGTGTAGAATGGAGCAATTAGATGGAGAAATCTCTTGGAAATACACTTTTTTTTTTTAAATATTTCAATATAAGATTTACCTAGAAAGGTAACTGTAAACATTCACTGCCAGCAAAGTCAGAACAGTATCTTTTCAGAACACAGTTCTTCTGAGATAGCAAGTAAACCCACCAAATCAGAGGCTGCTCCAGGACCCCACTTTCATGAAAGAAAAGCATACTGACACCCCTCATTATGCAAGTGCAACTGAAACACCAGGTGAGTCTACCATAACCTAAGAAACTATAAGGCACACTGTCATACTGAAGTGATAATCAACAATGCTAACACAAGCCGAGCAGTTCACATACAGATGGATTTTGAGAAAAGGGTAACTGCTGGCATAAAGGAAACTACAAAGAATTTAAAATTTTAAAAGAAAGAAGTGCTGAATTTGAAGATGGTGGGGGGGAAAAAAGCACTCAGTTGTTTGCTTCTCAGATTTCTTTCTTCATAGGACAGCAGGAGGTGTTTAACATTTGGGGTTTTTTAGTGATGTGGCAATTTGTCCTCAGAGAAAGGGACTAATACCAGAAGAGTCATTCCATGTAAGCAATTAAACAAGTAGCAGATTGCTATGATTTCTGGATTACATTGACCATTTCAAAGGTGAATGCCCTTTCTGACTAGCCATCAGCATCCTTTCCTATTTTAGAGCATGAGCAAAAATAAAAAAAGACAGTATTTCATGTTTGACAGTTAAGGACTTCAGAATGAAGTGACTCGATACTAATTACTGTGCATGACAGTCTCAATGTTGTGATTTATCACAACAAAAACACTGCAATAAATAAAAAAATTGGTAGTGGAGGGACACCACAAATGTTTGCAACTGCTGATAGTCAATGAACTAGCTAGTTTACAGTTGTACAAAGCCAAAATTTAATGGGAAGCAGCACAGTAGCCTACAGGACCTGTATTTACACAAATAGATGAATTAAGAAGATTAATTAACATTCTAATGTGTCACAAAAAGTAAAGTGTCAGGACAAGTACAGGGTAGAAAAAAATAATTCCAAAGATAAGAACTAATGTTTCTAGTAAAAAGTAATTAGCAGCCAATTTATCACATTGCAACTACCAACCAATTTAACATCCTGAGGGGGTTTCTGACAAGCTAGAAGAGGAAAATTAAAGAAATCCTCTGAAACAGATCTAGGGCAGTATTCTAGGTCAGTATGCCGAGAGAAGCAGTACTGCAGAAGGCTGGGCAGCAGAGGCACTGCAATCTCACAGCTGCCAAAGGGTGTTGCTATGGGCACAAATCCCACAAAGGAAGAAAGATAGGAAACCAGCCCTTTCAGCACACTGACCTCAGTGGCAGAACAAGTCATCCTGTCTTCTGGGATTGATTCAGACTGACCACGAGGCATTAGATTCCCCCATAGACTCATTTTTCCAACCACAGCTGTAATGTAAGCATTATCTTGAAGAAAAATTTACATAATCACAGAGATGCTGTGATAAATGTGGACTTCTATTCTTCAACTTCAAAAAAAAAAAAAAAACACACCACGTTGTAGCTCACAGTCTATTCCCCACGACCAGGAAAGTGCTTGTTAACTCCGTGGAGTACTGTTTTTTTAAGCACATCAGTGCCCAAAGGCCAGAGGTGGGACAAAATTCCACTTCAACTACTTGAGCCCATCATGACAAACCTCCTGCTCTTGTCCTCACCAGGTGTCAGGCTCCTCTGCCCTACTCTAACACTAGTGATTGAACTTGGCCATCTCCTTTCAGAATAGGCAATTAAAAAAACAAGTCAAATCAGCTATTCCAGAAAGACAGCCAAGGTAGTGTCACTGGCTATTACATAGTATCAGGACACAATTAACCAAAAATCCCAGCAACCAACCAAATACTATCCCACACAAACTTGCATTAGTATCTCAGTCCCAAAGGATCACAATGGGTTTCTTTAGTTGCCTCACCCATACCCTTTTCTAAGCATGTGTTAAGTAAGTTTGTCACATTACACCATATTTTAAACTCAAGATGACTGAACCAATTATACTGCCATAAACATAACTGTCACAGTTAGCTAAGCAATCTCAAACTGTTTTTTATACCAAACTAGGGAATTGCAATTTACCCGAGGGATCAGGCTAGACATGCCAGAGTAAATTACAAATATCTGTAGCCCAGAATAAATATTCCAGCAACAACTAAACTAGCAATTACAAAATAATTAACTACCTCACTTTATGGGACAAACATCAACTAGTATCTACAAATGTATTTATTAGTGCAACAAGCCTTCAGTTAAGACAAACCGAAAGAAACATTTGTAATGTCTAGAAGACACTATTCAACAGCACAATATGCATAGTACAGGAGTGGAAA
>NW_008604747.1:15970-28363 GCF_000691845.1 Merops nubicus
AAAGAGTGTTTGGGTTTGTTTACAAAAATGTATCTGAATAGCTTTAAAAGTTCAGGAAGGAAAGAGGTACTTGAAGAAGCTGCTCTTTAACTTAAATGGAGCTCAAGGTGTTTGCTTATCCAGAACTCCAGTGTTTGAACAGCTAGTCAAAAACTATACTATATGAGCATCTAAAATCAGTTGTTGGTTTTTGTTTGTTTGTTTGTTTTTGTTTGTTTGTTTGTTTTTGTTTTGTTTGGGTTTTTGTTTGTTTGTTTGTTTGTTTCATTTGACCAAAGACCTGTAACAAAGCATCATTCTCAGTTACTATACCTGGAATGAGCAAAAGGCATGGTCACTACCAGTGGAAATCATGCCCACAGTCAAAGCAGTCTGTGCAAGATCAAACTACTAAAAGTAGCAAATGAATAAGGCATTTAATATCTTTACATTAGTTTACCAGTATTTTTTACTATAACAACTATCACTACCAAATAGATCAAGTCTGTACCTATCAGTTTTTCACTCAGCTGTATTACTTTTGAACATCTCAAACATTTTGAGAGTTTGCCAACTCAAAAGTAAGAGACACAAACATGAGAATATCATAGGCAAGACAAGTGATTTTGCTTCCTAATTTCCACCTTTGCATATTTACCATTCTCTCAATTTAATTTTAATACCACACACAGGACCAATCTTCCAAGTCTGGAAATTTAACTGAAAGATGGAAGGTGACTCTATGCAAAAATCAAGAAAGTTTTGAAAGTTACTTGCTTACATCTCTCAACAGAAACACAAGTGGATTACATTTTGTTTTTCATAGCATATAAGCAATAGGCATTAAATATGAGAATGCAGATGTACATCTCTTAATCTTTGTGCTTGAAGATGGGAGCCTGAATATAGTACATGGACCATTACCTCTAAAAGGTCCAATTGCATTATCCACTGTCTCTCTGCATACTTGGCATTGCAGCCACTGGGGCTCACCTGTTGCAGTAGCAAAGCTCCCACAGAAACTTTAAAAAGCCTCTTTTAATTCTTCCTTGATTAACAGACCACGGTATGCATGGCAAGTTCTTACTTCAAATATCTTACATTCTCTGTAATTACTAGTAAACTGAGCTGTAGCAAGTGAGGTATAAATTCATTTGATGCTCTCAGGACCAGACAAATGGGGAATCCCTCACTTAATAACCATCTCATTCATGAAACACAAAGTTCCTCCACTGCAGAACAAAGAACCAGAAAATCAAAAAGATATAAAGCTGAACTGTTTCACTGTAATGTTTTTCTCAGGTCTCAAAATCCCCTAACTTCCTTGAGAAAAGAGAAATTTGTGGTCTGGCAAGAGAACACCATTAAGAGTTACTAAGAAGCATCACAGATGATATGATGTATTCTGTAAACCACACGCTTCATTATACACCCTACATATCTCCATTGTAGCAAGACTCTCAAACACCTGTCAAACATACCTTCTCAACATCAAGAGATAAAAACTGGGAGGTACAAAACAGAGTTCAACAAGTGGAAGACAAGTCTGTGCAATTAATATTAACAATTAAGAAAGGAACAAAAGTAGACATTGCCTATTCAAAACCCCAAAATACAAGGAAGTACAAGGGGAATTTCTTGACTTCCTAAAATTTATTAAAGGCTTCTGCAAAACAGTAATGAGGATAAGCACATTAACTTCAGCCTTAGAAACCACTGCACATACAGAACAACGTTACAAAACCAGAGACACGGAACAGCAAATGTTTATCTGCAGCTTAAAACAAGTATCAGCCTAGAACAAAAGATTTCTTTTTTAAACAGGTTGACAACACCTCTGTGATCTATTATTTTATTAACTATGTCTTGCATTCATCAGGTCAAGTTTCCATGCCTGATTTCCACTCATCACTCTGGCTTTCTGATGGCAAGTTTCCCTGTTCTAGCATTCAGTACTTTTTTACTTCCTAAATTTGTTGAACCTTGTTCCTTTCTGGATGCACTTCTAATCCTGTTAACATTATCCCCAAGATATTTTGAGCATAAATTTTGGTGTAAAAACTGTGGGAAAAGGACCAATATATGTATTTCATATGCTAAGAACCGAAAATGAAGATACCTGCCTCATACTTCACTGCAAAGCTGCTCAGTTCAGGTGACTGGCAAAATTCAAAATTTTCCAAGTAACTTCCAAAACTCTCTTCATATCAAGGGACAGTTTTATTTTCATTTTTTCACTTCTACCAAGTAAACAAGACACCCAAATGCACTAAAACCAGGAATTAATAAGAAATGGTAGCACTCACTGCATGTTTACCAACACTCAGGCAACCATGCAGCGATTCAAGGGCATCTCATTCCCTTGGATAAGATTAAGTACTCTTCTCTCCACACAGAAAATCAGCAAAAACTAACTTTCAATTCTGTTCTTTATAAGCAAGTTTTCCTCCACTACCCATTTGTTTCCAGCAACCCATTATTGTTGGTGCTTTTGAAACAGGTACATGCACAGTACTCTAGATACATAACTTTCTTGTTCGTTTTTCCTCAGTTAGAAATTTTATGTTTCAACTCCAAGTTTGAAGACTTATGTAACTAAATCTTAACTACTGCAATGCATTTCATTTGCATATTCCAGATGACAAGAAAAAAAATGTATGGTTACTCCAATTTTAGTAAGTTATACATCCTCCGAAAGAAAGACTCATCTGTATTAAATATCATTACCCCAAATAAAGCCTGGAGCTCTCAAGCACTTTCTGTAGGTCAGATTTTATCAAGAAAAGCACACTCATTCCTAGAAATTACCTTTGGTCAAGAGAAAAAGATCGAAAGTAGCTATTCTTTATGCTGAAGTATTTGCAGGAAAGAAGAAAAAAATTCATATTCATATACCAAGTTTGTTCACAACTTACTATACTACAAGGAGGACCACAGGTTAGTTACATTTGCCTTTTACAAAACCAGATACAGTGATTTTCCCAGTGTATTAAACTCTATTAAATCACCTGGGAGATGATTTGTTATGAATGACTTTTAAAACTTTATCAAACCACTTGTTAGAATAAATTCAAGTTATTCCTCGAGGTGAACAATAACACATGAATGAGAATGCATGAACTTGGTTCCAATTTTTTATTTATTTATATATTTTTCATTTCTGAATAGTCTCCAGATTTTCAAGTTAGACAACATGGTCAGCAAGCATCTTATTTAAAGCACCAACTATAAATTTGGGTAATGAAATTGCCTTTCAGCTCCAAATGAGCTCTTGGCTTCTCTATCATTTCACAGTGTTCTGCTAATAAATCTGTAAACAATCGCTTTAACTTGGATTCTGACTCCAAATAGATTAGATTCACTAATCTAGCCTGCTTCAGTTTTATCTGTGACATTAGAGTTGAATAGTATTCTATCTGAAGGGAAATCACCATTTCAATGGATACATATTCCACATTTCCTTATTTTCAAAACAGCTGAAAAACCCTATTTGCTTTCAATTCCTCTGTTGAATAGGATATGCTATCACGAAACTGCCAAAATCTGTTAATATCATTCTCTCAGCCTCCAAATAAGGAATCTGTAAGTCAGAAAAGGTTTTTTTTCTTAATATAACTGATTAGTGAAGGTTAATTTATGGTTTTTTTTTCTGCCTGGGTCAACTGGTTTAAGGCTCTAGTAGTAGCTCTTCACTGTGTTTTTATTGATGTGAACAGCAGTGAGCCACCACGTTAGTCCAGATCACTTTACTTGTACAGCCTCCCACTACATAATGGATGAAAGCAAGTAGTAACACTGATTGCACCATTGTTCCCTTGAGATATCAACTTATCGACTTTACATCCAGATGAACTCTTTATACCCTACAATCGGTTTTTAAATTCATTAGACTTTAGACATAAAATCCATGGTCATTTTTTTTCAAGTCTTTCAAGGCAGATTTTAACCTTTTAATATTCCAATAACCCACTGAATTCCATGTAATAATCTTTTGAAACTTCTTTCTGCATATTTTATGTTCATTAGACCGATGCCTAATTTTACAACTCTTATTCTAACAAACCCAGTATCTTTGTTACTAATTTCATAAAGTATCCTCTAGGTACAAAACTGGGATTCAGCTGGGTTATTGCCAAAAAAAAAAAAATTAAAAAAAAATAAAAATCAGAAGTAACTATATGCATGTTGTTACCATTTCCCTGTGGAGGCAGTTTGTAGAATATCACATTCCAAAATTCCTGAGAAAAACACTCAATACATCATAGTTTCTGGTAGCATAATCTTTCAAATATACTTTTAACTTATATTATGCTCTCCTTAAACAGAAAAGGAAAACTGCAAAATAACCATAGCACATTTCATTTGCTTACTATCTGTACCAGACTTTGAGTGTCAAGGATGAAATAAATTTTTAAATACAGTGTTACTAGTGAAAATTTCTTTGTCTTAGTTTCTTTTTGTGGTTACCTTTGTCATCATTGTAAAACTTTTAAAGAGAAGTGTTTGTGGGACATTCAAAGGCATGGATACACCACTAGGAAAGGCAGTGGAGCTGAGGTTAAAACAGGGGATAAAGAGAAGGAGGAAGAGGTTACAAAGGAGAACAGAGGTAGGAAATGCGAGACAGATGCCACCTTCCTCCTTCTTTTGAAATCCTGTACTTTTTATACATGGTTTCTGACTGACCATAAGGAAAAACTTTGTCACCATCAGGCAGTCCAGCAGTGCAAAAGGTTGCTCATGAAAGTTGTGCAGTGTCCTTAACTAAGTTTTCAAGGCTATCAGCTAGATAGAGAGCTGAGAAACCTGGTCTCATCTTGCAAATGACCTTGATTCAAGCAGAAATCTGGACTAGAGACTTTGAGGTCCCTTCCACCCTGAATATGCTGTGATTTATGCTGAGTTCTCAAGCCAAGTTTGTGACTACAGTTCTGAATCATGCATGAAAAGAAAGAAGAAAAAAGAAGAAAAAAAACCAAAAAACAAACACACAACCACAAGCAAACAAACTACCAAGCCAGTTCTGAAGAGCCCTTTTACTATGTTTACAGTCTTCCTGTCTGTTGTCATGTTCAGAAGCAACATTAAAGGTAATCTGTTTGATCTTCAAAAGAAGGCAAAAAAAATATTATTCAGTATTCCCATGAAATTCTGTTTCCCTTGAAAGCTATGTAATTGTACATTTTGTACCCAGCTCAGATGAGACTACAGTGAATACAACTTCTATTTAAATGAAGACAGACTTGTCTAAATAAAGCCTGAAGCTCCTGTGTGCTTCAGAAAAGAGTCCTTTGCTTGAGCCCTGCTCCCAGCTTGAGAAAGAGGGATTTCTAATGAAGCATTAGAGCTAACAGTACTCCCATGTCTTGCTCAAGTACATATGCTTGGGTTGCAGACCCTACTGTTGGTGGCAGTATTGGCATCCAAAATGACATGAATGCAACAACAGTCTAACTACTGAAGGCTACCTAGAAATCACAAACATACATCCACAACAACTCTCCCCAAAGGAAAATCAAAACATGGAAAGGTATTCTGTGAAGAAAAAAAAGTTGAATATAAAATACAAGCCATTTGGAACAGCACATTCCTGCACATACTACAACAAGAAAAAACAGACATATTACAAATATCAAAGTAGGAAGACATAATTTAAAATTATGTAATTATATTAAAAAAATAAATTACAACAACTACATTTGTCATCTGAAAACACAATAGGATAGATTGCAGGTAAAAAGCAAATGTGTATCTCCAGAAAATCTTTAAGTTGCATTTAAAGATAAAGAGAAGTAGAAGCTTCTAGAAAGTGGGGGTATGCTCTCAATTAGCACAAAACAAGCATAAGCATGGCCTCTGGGGAGAAAAAATAGCCTCTGAAAACCAGGGAGATGGATAAAATAATGGCTGTATTAAACTGACAAAGTCCAACAAACAGCACACAGCAGAGCTAAACCTGGACTTCAGATTTCAGCTTTGTATGACAAACAGAAGCATCTTCCACCTCTCTGTATTCTAGTTAAAAGTGCACGCTTCCTCCTGCAAAACTAAAAATCAAAATAAAGGTAACAAAAGGAGATATTGCAGCTATTACCTTAAAGGGAGAAAACCAATTAAAATTCCACTTATCATTTAAAAACCATCAACAGAGCCAAAATATCAGACCTATACAATGAGTGGAAGGCACATCCTTCACTTTTGCTTTTGTCAGATACATGTAAATATTTGTATCATACTGGCAAGGGGCCCAGTCCAGATAGTGAAGAGATTAAGAAAACAAACCCCTTCACTAGGAGACTGACAAAAAAAAAAAAGTCCTCTTAAATAATAAGTTGAATTCCAGTTTAACTTCTGTTTCAAAAAAAAAAAATCCTACTAACATTAAAAAAAAAAAAGAGGGAAAAAATCACACCCCCAAACCCAAACAACCCACCACCATCACCACCTGATCAGTAAATTGTACCTATGAAAAGGTAGGGCCAAAAAAAAATAAAATCACAAGGTGGTAACAATGTTTCCCATAGAGCTAGACATCAAGGAGCTGAAATTTTTTGTTAGCATACGAAGAGCTGTACATTTTGAAATCCCTAATGATACAGTTCTACATAGACTGAGCTGAGTCATTACAGAGCCCAGCAGTCAGACTGGGGGATAAAAGTCACATCTTGCTTTCTCTTGTACCCAAATTACTCCTCCATGAGAAACTAGCAGTCTAGGTCTGCATTTTAAGTGAATAAGTTAGAAATAAAAGCTACATATTGAATCATTAGTGAATTCTTCTACCCATGCAAAATTGTATCTTTCAGTACACAACAGTGTTTTATTCAGTATAGTTAAGATACCAGTCAATAGCACTTTCCAGGGATGACTGATCACATGTATCCCACTGGAAAGATCTGTGCTGTTTATTCCAAATATTCTGTATTCAATTTCTAGCCATCAGTAGCAGGGAAAAATTTTCAACATGAGAGTTTTGTTCTTTGTAGTACCTCAGATGTTTATCCTTGCTTCATACTGCCAGCCATCTTCCAGCAACCTCCACAATCCCCCAAGTGGAATTCTCTCTCCCATTTTTTCCTCTCACACAATTTATCTTGAGAGAGGCTGATAAAAGCTGCATAGCCTATGCAGCACTTTCCACTACAGTAGCTCTAGCCAATATTGACTCAATACAGACCATCGAAAGCAAGAGATGATTCTAGAGGCCATCATTTCACATGACCTGGGACTCTTGGAGAGACTGGTAACACTAGTTGTAAGCAATTACAGGGAGCCAAATAGGATAAGAAACTGAACTTGCAAATAGCTCGGGTCTCCTCAGAAACAAGAAATAAAACAGGGTTTACAGACAGAGTTCATAACCAATACTGAAAAGGCTCTTGTAGAGTAAATACAGCTCAGCTAAATCCTACTTGAACCTTCTCCATACCTTCAGCTCTCAGGCTTTCATTATCCGCCCATGAAAACCTATGTGGACCTGCTAGTTTTTCAGCAGACTATTCTTCCCAATAAATGAAAGCTATCTGTCAACCCACAAGATCCAGACCTGCAGCAGACTCTGCCTTCAAACCATTTGATGGGGAAGATGAACCTCAGTCTTGTATTTTTATGGCCAGAACATCGCTTCTTCCAGTCGAGCGTTTATCAGGCCCACACACATCAATACATCAGTGTGTTGCAAGCAATACTGTTTACTTCAGTTGGGTGCTTTGTGGCACATCCTGAGCAAATGGATTTTAGAGATGATTGCTACAGCACAAACCCCGCAGTGTCTAGTGCCTATGAGAACTGTGAAAAATAAGCCAGACAACGAAAACCCAAATTGTCAACTTGCTCAAAAAGTTCCCATGCCCTTGGGATCAAGGTGAGGCATTAAAGCAGAGTAATAGAGACTTGTTCCATCCCTATCTTACACTGAAACAATAAACCAAGTTTACTAAGATTAACCTCCAGAAGAAAACCACACAGTTTAAACAAGATATGCAAACTACCTGGGAATATGCAAAGTGATCCATTATGAAATTTGCATAAAATCTGAAGGAGAAAAGCTTTTAAACGTTTGGCACTTATACTTTAATTCTCTTGCTGCTTCCCCTGGCAGGCAAAGAGAAGGCCCTCTCCATATCATCACAAAGCTCAGCATTATTAACAGCCACCCACCTTAGAGACACTTCTGTGAAGAGAGTTACCACAGCTAGCATTAATATCTATGCAGCAAATCATTTTTATGTCATTTTTCTAGTGCAGTAAACCCCAACGCCTCAATTACAATTGCTTCACAATATTGCAAGAATTACATTCCCAGACATTATCTCATAGAAAAGAAATAAAAAAGACAAGAGTGTAGGAGAGGACAGAGATTACTTACTGCAGTTACATATTTCTGTGTGCTGTTACAGGGTTTAGCTAAGTGGAACCTGCATCTTTAACTCCTAATATAACACCAATACTGAAAGTTATATCAGCACTTCTATTCCTTTTTGTCCTGTCTGAACAGCCACCCTAAGCAAAATATCTTTCTACCTCTAACTTTACTTCCTCATATGGATCCACCTGATGGAAAAAAGTTTTCCCTAAGGAGGAATATAGTCTACAAAAAAAAAAAAAATTCCCTAACATCCTTAAGTCAAAGAAAAATAAAACGATGTTTATTTGAACACAGCCTTTTTCTATCCCCATGACAGCAAAACTTCGGTAACACAGCTTTCTTCAATATTTAGGGGAGTGTGTGTATTACTAAGAAATTCTGTGTTTTCAGCCATTAAACATATGCAGATCAAGTAAGCTCTTTGTACTCCCAGGGAGCTTTCCCCTGTCAGACAAGCCTAGCATGAAGGCTTATATTACAGAGAGAGTAGTTTACTTGCCCTGTGCATAATAAAATAAAATGTTCAGTTATTTAAGTCTCCAGCAAATTGAAACAAATAGACTTCCACGATACCTACGAAAACAGGAAACAGATAAACTGGCATAGTATTAAAAAAAAAAAAAATAAGTCATGGTTTAGTTAAGAGATGAATTTGAAAATCTTTAGTTCAAATGAAAAAAATTAAGTAGAAGCATTCAGCTGAAGGATCAAAGGATATGATTTTAAAAAAAAGGTGAGCCATACTGCTGAATGCCTATGCTTCTAATTTTGAAAATAATGAAAGGCAAATACCCTTCTTTCTAGTAAATATTAGATAGTTTCCTGTAGTTGAAGAATGGAAATAAAAATGAGCATGGGAAATGTAGTACTAAAACATACGGATACCACTTTATTTCTCCACGTAGTGAAAAAAATCTTTGAGAACTCAAGTACTTTTCTGGATATGATAAATGGGCCTTGGACACTGCACAGACATTTGATTTTGCTGAATGTGAAATTTCTCAGGGGAGAGGTAGCAAATGCAGTCAATAACTCAGTGTGAGAAACGATCTGCACAACTGAACTCTGTCCCACTTTCCATCTGAATTAGGTTAGTTCAGCTGTCAGCCAAACAACTAGGCCCTTTCAGGGAGACTGCCTGGCAATCAGAATAGTCCTCACCTGCCTTCAGCACATAACAGCCAAGCCAAAATTCTAAGATTTAAAGAAATTACTTTTATAAAAATTATGTTTAACAGTATGGCTCATACTGCTACGATTTTTTGAGAATACCTGAACAGCATTTTTAAGCATCCTCCCAAGCAACAATAACAACATGTAATGCCAATGGGAAAGACTGAGTTACACAAAATGCATTTATTCGATATTTATATAAAAATATATATACACTTAAAGAAATAGATTTCAGACACAAACAGAAATTATTTTAAAATCTAGTTGTATTATCAGAATGCTTTTACTACAGTAGAAAGTTGTACACCCTTGGAATGCTGACAAAGTGTTACACACTACAAGGTGCGGGTGATAACAAACAGGTACAGCATTACCTACAGATTGTGTCACTGTTGCTGCCTTGTCATCAATCATCCTTCAAATCTCACCACAACTGAAACAGAATTTACAGTTCTGCTCACAAGCACACCAATCTGTACCTGTTTATATTGATCTCTAAAGGTAGGAATAAAACATGAAGTACATCACGTTACACAAAATTTGCCTCTGTCTAATAAGATAAATCAGTTTGGTAATCCTAGGAAAAAGGAAACAGCTGAAATCCAGACAGCGTGTCTCTGCTGTTTCTTACTACATAGAGCCCTATAGAAGATTTAGTAAATACCATGCTGTTTCAGACCCTGAAGAGCTGGGAAAAAAAAATCACCTGGGTTAAGCATAAGCATTCAGTGATCCCATCCTTCAACACAGAAACATATAAGGTTAAAAATAACTAATCAGTGTTACAGTAGATTTGATAGGCTTTAGGCAGCCACTTATTTAATAATCTTAAAAATATTTTACCACAGTTTATAAGCAAGGCTTATTGGAGCTCACACACACACACACCCACCCACCCCACCTCGGTTTCATCTCATTCACAAACCATGGTGTACATATCAGTAGAAGAACATGAGACCAGAAATAGTGGTGTTCCAAAATCAAAGTGTCACAAAAAAGATTTTCATTAGTCAGTGAAATTTTGAGGGCTGATATCGGTTTATCAGTCAAAAAACTTTTGCTAACTGTTGATCTACATGCTGTTTCACTTGCTTATGCACATATTTCTGTATCTTTCCTTGCAGTATATACCAAGATTTTCAATGAAGAATGGGACATCTAAAGGGAGTTCTGTTTCCCTAAGTGCTGATCTAACAGGCCTTAATAGGCCTTCCTTTAGAATTCTCAAAGCAGCATTCGAAACTCTGATCAGTCATGAAAATCTTAAGAATTTTTAAAAATGTACCTGTTACAATTTATACCTACTACATAGTCAAAGAGAAGAAGACAAATATGTATAGAACAAATTAAAATAGTTTTCTCTTAAAATAACAAATTGTTAAACTTTACTGTTGTTAACAGGAAACAATCAAAAAAGTAATTTTTAAAGTGTTTTACATGTTCATTGTAGTAGTTAGTTTTGAGTGAATTACCGCTGTTGCTTTCAAAAGCAGAAGTATGCATCGGTATGATGATCATCTCCCTTCAAAGGGAGATGTCCGTACAAAAACGTTCTTTTATGATTTCCAGGGCCTATGATGATGCATTCTCTTCAGCCACTAGACCATAAACTTGAAGCTCACAAGGATATCTGCCCAGTAGTAGCTGAGGGCCAACTAGTTAGTAGCTTTCCATAGGAGAACCTGAGGGTACTAGTGAACACCAAGTTGAACACAAGTCAGCAACATACCCTTGCTGGAACGAGGTCAAATAGCATCTCAGGCTACATTAGGAAGCACACTGCCAGGAGGTCAAGGAAAGTGAGACATCTGGAGTGCCAGGGCCAGGAACAGAATAGAATATTTCAGTTGGAATGGACCTACAACAATCACCTACTCCAACTGCTTCAGGGCATCTCCAGAGAGATAAAGACCTACTGGAATGAACGCAGCGGAGAGCCATGAAGATGAAAGGCTTGGAGTACCTGATACACTTGGAGAGGCCAAGAGGGCTGGGACTGTTTAGCTTGGAGAACAGAATGCTTAGAGGGGGATCTTATCAACATGTAAATACTCAGTTTTGCAGTAGTACATAAAGATGATGGAGCCAGACTCTTCTCACTGGTTACCAGTGACAGGAAATGGGCACAGACTGAAATACATATACAAATACTTCACTCTGAGATTGGCTAAACACTGGAACAGGCTGCTCAGAGAGGTTATGTAGTTTCCATGTCTGGAAATGCTCAAAAGCCAATGGGCCATGGCCCTGAGCAACATGCTATAACTGACCCTCTTAAGCAGAGGGATCAGTCATCTCCAGAGGTGTCTTCCAGCCTTCGCTCTCCTGTGATTCTGTGATCTAAGAAGAAAGCACAACTAGAAGTTAGAAAGTTGTACATGTCTGTGCAGAGAGGCTCCTTTTACCAAGTTGTATACTCATGCAAAACCAGCCAAAAAAAACCAGATAAATATGAGTGACTTTGCTCTGACAGGAATGAATAATACATATTGAAAGGAAATGGCAGACTACATTGTTATTTAATCATGGCACAATAAGAATCCAGGTCAAAGCTACAGCATTCCCAGCATAATGTCTCCTAAGGATACCACTCGTGATCTAGTCAGAGACCTAGCTACAGAAAAATAATCTCTATCTGTTGACATAACATCTATTAACCTTAAGTACTAACCACACTAGAACATACAACTGTAACAGGTCCAACATGGGAATAAACCAAACTTTTAATAAAAGATAACTTTGTGACAAATGAAACAGCTTCTCAAGTGTCAATTTTGGTTAATAGGGAAATTTTTTGACCAATTTTTTTTCAAACCAAAATTTCTTGGTTCTGGTGATGATACCAATAACCTACATTCTCTCCTTTTCCCTAC